>NC_057801.1:447830980-447832046 GCF_018294505.1 Triticum aestivum
AATAAAAAAACCGTAGAAAAAACATAGAAAACAGTTTGAAGACAAAACCGGAGAAAACCCAGTGCGAAAAAGAAAAAGAAACAAAAGAGAAAACTAGAAAACCGTAGAAACCTGACAAAGAAACAAAAAATAAAATATATGAAGGAAAAAATCGAAGAAAATCAATGAAGAACAAAGAAACCTGAATAGAAGGAAAACCCGAAGGGAACGAGCTAATAGATAGCAAGGAGCGAACTAGAGAAGTGATAGCGAGCAAGCGAACAATATTGAATGACCGAATGCTGTAGCATGAAGGAGAATCCTTCACGCGAGCTCGTTCAATCTCGCTATAAGTAGGATATAGTTCTCGTGTTAAGCGAGGACTCCTCCAACGAAACCGTGAGGTCGACGTGTTCAAAACAAGTTAAGAGGGCCAGATTAGCATGGCCCGAATATTTCATCAGGATTCTTATTTATTAACGGGATCTTATATGAATTTTAGTAGGACACTCAAACAAATTTAAGCCAGGTTTCTTTGGTATCCCTTCGTTCCCTTCTGTATGAGGAAATCACTAAACTGATTTGCCTGCTTTTCAAGTCGGCCAAAAAAACAACTTCTCAAGTTTATCTTTGATGTCTTATTTTTGTGTGAATAATGATTATTATTAGAAACACGACACAAAGGCGCACTCATATATACGCATATACTCGGGTGTTGGTCGTTAGCCGGGCAACCACCTTCTCGTCGACGCACTCCACCATGATTTGCGCCTCCGCTGCCTGGTTTTCCTCCTTCTCGATCACGCACGCATACACCTTGGTCTGCTTCCTCCAATGAGAGGAATCATTGTGGTTGTTGGCGATACACTGGGATTCATCCTCCATGGCTGCCGCAGGCGGCGCCGCCTCCTGCTTGTTGTTATCCGATGATGACGAATCGATGGGGATGATTTCCATCACCACGGTCCATGGCGATTCGAAAGACGACGATGGTGAAAACGAGTTGCGAAGACATTGATTTGAGGTGGCGGCAACGATGATTTGGGGAGAAATGGGGGTAGCGGGGAAAGGATTTTGGGTTGGGTGG
>NC_057801.1:447832209-447842880 GCF_018294505.1 Triticum aestivum
ACGTGAATTTATAGGTGTGTATGTGGGGGGGGGGGGAGGGGGTCAATTTAGTGGCTCGTTGTCGATTGAGTCATTTTTCGAGTGAGAGAAGCAAAGAGGAGAGTTGAGGAGAATGGTTGTGAACTGCTCAATTTTGAGCAGAAAATACATCTTTTGAGGGTTAACTCCTCATATTTGAGAAGTTATAGGTATAAGGTTCGGTTAGCTGGGGTTAACTCCCGTAATGAAACTCTCAAACCTATAACTCAAAAAATTTGAGGAGTCATGTCAAAAAATTACTTTTTGGCTCAAATTTGAGCTGCCAACAATAATCTCCTCCTCTCGTTAAGTAGCACAACCATCGGCTCACCGGCCCAGTAGACTTCCTGCCATTCCAAGTTCTCATCCGTGCTTCACCTAATTCCTAGATCTTCCCTGCCATCGCCCATTTTCCGCGAAATTGTCGAAATCCGGCCCGACCCGCTCGATTCGCCATCATCATCGCCAGAATTGTCGTTGATGCTCGATTCACCACGATAGTCACCCATTTCTATGTGGCGAGGCTTCTCCCCAACCACCGCTTCGCCTACTCATGCCAATAGCTCTCACCAGTCGTCGATGACGAGACGAAGGAGGAGAAAGAGGAGGGAGAGAGGGGGTCAATCTCACGCGGAGGGCGCCGTGGTGCCACTCCAACCATGGGAGGAGGATGAGGAGGATCACCGAGGTGCAACTCGCCGCCGAGCACGCCAACGCTCTCCTCGCCGACCATGGGCGGTGGCGGAGCACCGCACCGTTGCGCTCATGGCATCACTGAGGTAGGGCAAGCTCTAGGGTGGCCCCATCTTCATGAATTTAAGGTGGTTTGAGGAAGAACACAAATAGAATCATGAGGGAAAACACAAAAATCAACACACACAGTTGCAAATAGCAATTCACATAAATAGACACTTGATCCAAATAATCCAAAGAGAGAGATAGAACAAGATAGGATTCTTCCCCGAGTCACAGGAGAAGGCGGGCTTGATGATTCACCTGGAAATCCTTCTCGGTTAGGAGGTCTTGGCGATCTACGATGAGGTCCTTCTCCCTTAGGAAGACTTGATTAACTAGAGAGATCCTTGGTCGACAAGCAGCTGCAACACACACCATCGGGGTGAGTAGCAGCAGTAGCAGCACGCAGCGTGAGGAGCAGTGGCTAATGGTACCAGCAGCGCGGACCGGCGACGAGCAGCAGCAACACGCAATAGGGAGGAGCAGCAACAATAGCAGCACGCACCGGCGGCGAGCAGCATCAACGTAGCAGTGGCGGGCAACAGCGACACGCAATGGCCGTACCATCAGTAGTACGGTAGGGGTCGCCGGAAAGGCCATGGGAGCTTCACGTGAGTCGCCAATCGGTCATGTGAAGGTCCTTATGTGAAAAAATATATATTCGACCGCCTTCAGCGGGGTATATTTAGGAAAATTGTTGATGCTGGAGTACAGTTTTTACTCCCTCACGGCGCATGGGGTCCCTTAGGTGTGCCCTAACCCACCCAACCTAGCCAGGAGTGCCATTTCCTTTTTCGTTTCTCTTTGTCTGATCAAAAGCAAATTGTTTTTTTCACCCAAAAGAAGCAAATTGTTTTGACTTGTAAATCTTAATCTTGGACCCTGTTTTGCTTCCTCCACACGGAGGTTGCATGTTAGGCTAGAATCCACCGGGCGTGGAAGAACTCCTTCACCAAGCAACCAAGAAGAGAAAAGAAAAATCTCGAGATTGAAGTATGTGGCAGACAAGATTACACGCCGCGAGCAGGTAAAAGCAAGCGCGCTTTGCGGTTGCGTCCGTCCGTGTACGCGGATGGGATGATTATGGGCTACGTACGTGGCAAGTGTATCCATTGATTTGCTTTCGATAAATTGTTTCCATTATTGTTCTCATGATTGAGGCGAGATGGGCGACCTGTGTGGCACACGACCTCGAGTCGACCAAGGGTGATTTCATGTGTGGTCGATAGCGTGATTCGCTGCCTGCATAAATTTCCAGCACGTTATTGTCATCCCAATTACGCTGACAAGTAACCTCTATACAGCTATACATTCATACACGCCTAGCTTGTTTCTAAATTATTCACATCCCTTTCTCACAGAGTAGCTACTTCCAAGCGATCATCACAGAAATCATGCGTGGGTGACAGCAAAATTGCATGCTTGGACAATGGACTGTATGGGTGAATAACTCATTAAACAAAATCATCACGATCGACAGTAACCAAGGGCTTGTTTGAATGGAGAATTGGCCCTCCCTCCGATTCATATTACCTGTTGCTGTTTTAGTACAATATAAAATTATACAAAGTAGTGACGAATAATATGAATAAGAGGGGAGTAGCAGATTTTAAGAAATTCGGTCACCCCTGTGTTACTCCCTCCTTAAACTAGGAAGTACCAACTTGCATGTACAGTACTAGGGGAGTAGCAGATTTTAAGAAATTCGGTCACCCCTGTGTTACTCCCTCCTTAAACTAGGAAGTACCAACTTGCATGTACAGTACTACGTACCATTCTCTCCGATCTGACCCAACAAAAATATCTAGAAAGACCGGTTATGGGTCTGCAGGGATGAGACATTGCCGAGGCAGTAGGAAAAGAGGCCGGTTATTGCGTGTTACTTGCATGTACAGATTCCTGAAGCTTGTCTCCAACTAGTTGGGCATGGACTGTGGCGGAGCAGCCGGCGAGGTATATCCCAAATCGATGTGGTCATCCCATGTCCACCTTGCGATGCGAGGGCGACATTCTTCCAGCTCTAGGGCGAGCTTCTCGAAATCCCGACGGTGCGGCGCCAACGAGCCATGGCGAGGGGGAAGGGTCCCTCTTCGATGATTGAGAAGGAAGATGTAAGACAATAGGCTTTGGGGGGGAACCGACACAACCCTCTAGGGGTGGCCTATCACATATATATATATATAATGAGGTGATATACAATGTTACAATATACACATGTAAATACAGTCTAACACCCTCCCTCAATCTTAGCCACTTTCTAATGAATCTAGAAGGGTAAGATTGCGCCTGCAAGTCTCAAACTGTGGCAAAGGCAATGGCTTGGTGAAGATGTCAGCAAGTTGATCCTTGAAAGAAATAAACTTGATCTGTAGTTGCTTCTGAGAGACACGTTCACGCACAAAGTGATAGTCAACTTCAATGTGTTTCGTTCGGGCATGGAATACCGGATTTGCAGAAAGGTATGTAGCACCGATGTTATCACACCAAAGAACAGGAGGCTGTGATTGGGGTATACTTAACTCCTGAAGCAAGGATTGTACCCAGATGATCTCTGATGTGGCATTGGACACAGCCTTATACTCAGCTTCAGTACTGCTACGCGAGACAGTAGCCTGTTTCCGAGCACTCCAGGCAATCAGGTTAGAGTCAAAGAAGACAGCATAACCCCCCGTGAATCGCCTGTCATCCGGATTGCCAGCCCAGTCTGCATCAGAATATGCTGAAAGACAACCAGAGTCAGACGGCCGAATATGCAAACCATGAGCCACCGTGAAACGAATATAGCGCAAAATCCGCTTAACAGCAGACCAATGAGTGTCACGGGGTGACTGCAGATACTGGCAGACTCGGTTAACAGCATAGCAAATATCTGGTCGCGTGATCGTCAAGTACTGGAGCCCACCAACAATACTCCTGTACTCTGTCGCATCAGAAGAAGAAAGAAGCACACCATCAACAACATTGAGCTTATCAGTGGTAGACATGAGTGTAGTCGTCGGTTTGCACTTAAGCATCCCAGCTCGCTGCAACAAATCCAGAGAGTACTTCTTCTGCGTCATAACAAGGCCAGCAGCACGAGAAGTAACCTCCACACCAAGAAAGTAATGAAGCTTCCCAAGGTCCTTGACCGCAAAATCAGCACCAAGTGAGCGAACAAGCGCAGTAGCAGCCGACTAAGAGGAGCTGACCAAAATGATATCATCTACATAGACCAACAAGTACATAGTAACCTCAGGCCTTTGAAGAAGAAACAATAAGGAGTCAGCAGTTGATGATGCAAAACCATGAGCACGAAGAGCCATTGCAAGACGAGCATGCCAAGCACGAGGAGCCTGCTTCAGACCATAAATTGCCTTGGACAGACGACAGAGATGATCAGGGCGATCCGGATCAGAGAAACCCGGAGGTTGGCGCATGTAAACCTCCTCCGCCAAGACACCATGAAGAAAAGCATTTTGAACATCAAGCTGACGAAGAAACCAACCTCGAGTAACAGCCAGAGAGAGAAGAAGTCTGATGGTAGTAGGCTTGACCACTGGACTGAAGGTGTCTTCATAGTCAAGTCCAAAACGCTGTCGAAAACCACGAGCAACCAGACGAGCCTTATAGCGCTCAATGGACCCATCAGAATGCCTCTTCACTTTGAAAACCCATTTGGAATCAATGACATTTACCCGTGATTGTGGAGGAACAAGAGTCCATGTCTGATTGCGAAGAAGCGCTTGATACTCCTGCTCCATGGCCTCTCTCTAATGAGGAATGCGCATAGCAGCTTGATACGTGCGTGGCTCAGAGGATGGATCTGCGAGAGCAGCAGACATGCACGCCGCTAACCAAGCAACTGTGCCATCGTGACGTTGCTTAGGCTGAAAAATGCCACTCCGACTGCGCGTATGTGGACGTAGAGCAGCAGCAGGAGCCGGCGGAGGCGAAGGTGACAGAGACGTGACGGTCGCCGGAGATGCAGGAATCACCTCAGGCGAGCTCGGGACAGACGACTCCGAGCTGCATGGCGAAGACTGGCCCGACGACAAGGGCTCAGAGGCCATGGGCGAACCGAGAGTGGGCGAGGCCAGCTCCGGTGACACCGGCCCAGACGGCCTTGGCGAGGCGAGAGCAGGCGAGGCCGGCCCTGGTGAGAAGGGCCCAGACACCCTGGGCGAGGCAGGGGCGGGCGAGGCCAGGCCTGGTGATGACTGCCCCGACGCCCTGGGCGAGACGGGGACCGAGGAGGCCGGCCCAGTCGGCGGGGTTGCAGGGCGCGACGATGGCGAAGGCAGCCCAGAAGCCAGAGGCGACCGGGCCAGGACGTCGATCGGCCGTGCATGAGCACGGAAACCGAGGCCATGCAGGGGCGCCATGTGCTCCTCATGCACAACAGAAGGTGCCGAGGATGAAGGCGATGGCGACGAAGAGGAAGATGGCACTTCTAGAATCTTCAAACGAGCCCCACGACCAGTGCCTGCACCATGGTTAGGCAACAATAGAGGAGAATATGCAACATCATCAAATTGGTCAGAAGCAACAGAGGATGAATGCATGACAGGTGGCTCGGTAGTGGACACAGGGAGTTTGGCAAAAGGAAAAACATGCTCATCAAACACAACATCCCGAGAGATGTAGACACGATTAGTGGGCACATGAAGACATTTGTATCCTTTATGAAGAGAGCTATAACCAAGAAAAACACACTTCTTGGAACGAAACTCAAGCTTACGCTTGTTATATGGACGGAGATGGGGCCAGCAAGCACACCCAAACACCTTGAGAAAGGTGTAGTCCGGTTGTTCATTAAGGAGAACTTCAATGGGAGTCTTCATATTCAAAACACGAGTGGGAGTACGATTGATGAGAAAACATGCAGTGGTGAAAGCATCACTCCAAAAACGAAACGGAACAGATGCATGGGCCAAAAGAGTCAGACCAACTTCACCAATGTGACGATGCTTACGTTCTACTGAACCATTCTGCTGATGTGTATGTGGACATGCTAAACGGTGAGTGATCCCAAGCGACTGAAAGAAGGAGTTGAGGTTGCGATACTCGCCACCCCAGTCCGACTGAACATGAACAATTTTGTGCTTGAGAAGGCGTTCAACATGTTTTTGGAACTGAACAAAAATTTCAAACACATCAGATTTACGTTTGATAAGATAAAGCCAGGTAAAGCGGCTGTAAGCATCAACAAAACTGATATAGTAATTATGACCACTAACAGAAGTCTGAGCAGGACCCCATACATCTGAAAACACAAGTTCTAAAGGATGTTTCACCTCACGACTGGACTCCGAAAAAGGAAGTTGATGACTCTTCCCCTGCTGACAAGCATCACACACTGCTACATCTTTATTACTAGACACACTAGGAAGCTCATGACGACGCAAAACATGCCGGACAATAGGTGTGGCCGGGTGACCAAGACGAGCATGCCACTGTGACGGAGATACCCGAACTCCACTAAAGACGCGAGCGACGCCAGGATGCTCCAGACGATAGAGACCTTGGCAGAGCCGCCCACTAAGAAGAATGTCCCTCGTGCCCCGATCCTTAATAAAAAGATCAAAAAGATGAAATTCACAAAGCACATTATTATCACGAGTGAGTTTAGGAACTGAAAGAAGATTACGTGTCACAGATGGAACTCGAAGAACATTGCGAAGTTGAAGACTCCTATTGGCATGTCTAGTGAGAAGTGATGCTTGACCAATATGAGAGATGTGCATACCTGCTCCATTGGCGGTGTGGATCTTGTCGGAGCCATGGTAGGGTTCACGAGTGTGAAGCTTCCCCATCTCACTGGTCAGGTGCTCTGTCGCCCCAGAGTCCATGTACCAGTGGGGATCAATGGAGTAGGACTGAGTGTGTCCCTGTGGCTTCTGCGGCGGCGGACGATCAGCCATGGCGACCTGACGAGCAAAGTTGCGTGTATCCTTCCCGTCATTGCCGAGACCAAGAAAACCCCGCTGGAAGCGCTTGTGACACTTCGAGGCCCAGTGCCCATCGCGACCACAAAGCTGGCACACACGTGGACCGCCAGCCCCTGGTAGCGTCGCAGTAGGAGGAGGGGCCGAGGCGGGTGGTGGTGACTGCCCCGAAGGAGCCCTGGATGAAGCAGAGGAGCGACCACCCTTGGTGGCGGCGTTTGCCGAAAGGGCGCCGTTGCCCCTGGATCGGCGCGTCTCGACTCGTTGCTCAGTAAGTAGGAGGCGTGAAAAGACCTCGTGTGCTGGCATGGGCGTGGAGTTGCCCCTCTCATTGATGATCTCGACTAGGGCGTCATACTCCTCATCAAGACCATTGACAATAAACGAGTTGAACTCGGAGTCGGTGAGGGGCTGTCCAATGGAGGCCAGCGTGTCGGCGAGACTCTTGACTTTGTTGTAGAACTCAGCGGCGGTGGAGTCAAGCTTCTGACACTCCCCAAGTTGGCGACGGAGCCCAGATACACGAGCCTGCGACTGTGCCGCAAACGAGCGCTCAAGAATAGTCCATGCCTCGTGGGACGTCTTGGCGAAGACAACAAGCCCAGCAACGGCCGGAGAGAGCGACCCCTGGATGGAGGAGAGGTTCGCCTTATCCTGCCCTGTCCAGACACGGTGAGCCGGATTATAGACCGGACCGTGCACGCTGTTAACCAGCGCAGGAGGGCAAGGGAGAGAGTCGTCGACATAGCCAAGCAGATAGTGACTCCCAAGAAGCGGAAGAACCTGCGCGCGCCAGAAGATGTAATTGTCCGACGACAACTTGATGGTGATGAGATGGCCGAAGTGAAACGGCGGCGGCGGCTGCGATCCCATCGAGGAGACTGGCTGAGGTGAGACCACCGTGGAGACAGTCAGAGGGGCAGCCGGCGCGGTGACAGAGGGCGCGATGGTCGCGGTTGACGCCGCGAAGCCTGCCAGCGCGACGTCCTCCGCCACCAGCGGCGCAGTGGCCGAGGGCGCGACAGCCGCGGTTGACGGGGCGGCGGCGGTGTGAGCCACAAGCGCCTGCCCGGGCGAAGTAGCAGCCGGCGGGAGCGCGAAGAGGGAGCCGACGCTCCGTGTCCCGATCGGCGCCTGAAGGGAGGCGGCATCCAGCGGCCTCGAGAGAAGTGCCGCGAGGGAGGCCGGCAGAAAACCGGTGGCGGTGGAGCCGGACGCAGCGGCGGACGTCATAGCAGTCGGGCGACGGCGACGGCGGGCGCGGCGGCGGCGGCGGCGGTTTAAGGTTTTTAGGCGGAAGCGGACGTAACCTAGCGTGATACCATGTAAGACAATAGGCTTTGGGGGGAACCGACACAACCCTCTAGGGGTAGCCTATCACATATATATATAATGAGGTGATATACAACGTTACAATATACACATGTAAATACAGTCTAACAGAAGATGTTGGTTCCTTTCTTCTCTAAGTGTTCCTGGTGCGCGGTCCATCCTCGAAGGTCGGCTATGTCCTGATGCGCTGCTCCGTTTCTGCTACATATGATCCTAGTGTGGAGTGCTCGGCCTTTACTAGTTGTAATCTTTTGTGGCTTGTGGAGGTTGTAGTGAGTAGTCTTTCCAGTGTTCCCCTTTGTATCGTTCTGACCGTTGTAAGTTGGGTTGTTTGCTGTAATTTCTGGCCGGTTGATGGCTTTGTTAATTCAAAGCCGGGCTCCTCGCGAGCCTTCGTTCTAAAATAAGAACCCAAAAAGCAGAGCAGGCCCGCATACTTAGCAAGGAAGGATTGAAATTATGCCGGGAGAAGCGTGCACTGAGCATCTGCGCCACTAATCCAGAAAGGTGAGCTGTCATTAAAAGAAGAAATGGAGAGAGGTGAAAGCACACGATGGATGGACTGTCGCTTAGCCATTTAGAGGAGTGGTGGAGCTACTGCCATTCAGAAACACAACGGAAAGAAGGAGAGTTTCAAGGCAGGCAGATGCAGTGCAGTGGCACCAAGCAAGCATGGGTAAAGGAAAATGCAGAGGGATATCCGTGCCACGGTGCCAGTGACACCGGCCGTGTCTGCTCCTTCCTGCGGCATGCATGGCATTTCCACGAGAAGGAGAGAGGGGCAACCCGGCCGCGCAAAGCCGAACCATGGCTGTCACTCGGTGTCCCACCTCTTAAAGACAGAAATTTTGGTTTTAATTGCGGGTTGGGGCCTTTGCCGAGCTTTGCATGCTGTCCATACAGGCGGGCGGCTATGGATAGGCTCGCCGACGTGGATCCCATGCTGCTATATCTGCATGCTGCTGCTCGATTATCTGTCCCTGTCATCTTTGCCGTTTCCTTTTTCCTTGTGGAGAACCACTGTCCTAGTTGCCGTGCCTGTCCGTCATGACAATTGTTTAGGGGCTTTGACTGACGCTGATCTATGGGTAACACTACTCCACTCCAGTCCAGTGTGCAATGTGTAGTGCGTGCTCCTACTGTCAACCGGTCACTCTTTTCGAGCTGTTGATTGATTGAGGGGAGTACGTCAGAGAATCTCTCAATTATTTAGGAGATCCTGTCGAGCCTGGGAGAGTATCTACTTGCACACTTTGGTGGTGGAAGCGACGAGTCACCAAAATCGCTCCATGCACGGGTGCGCCCAATCCATCGGTACAACTCAAGATATGCCTTATGACCTGTACATGTACATTAAATATTTCCTGACAAACACTGGGGCTCCTACAATTATACAGTGAGTAATTGCTTGCTTCTCTCTGCTTTAAAGGTGGCGACGGAAACTCCACGAATCAATTCAATTCATTTTTAATGGCGGGAAAGTGACGCTCCCTTTGGATCTTGTGCAACGGTATGTACAAAGTGGGCGCTCCTCTCCTTTCGTGTTGAATATCTTTTGTATAGGCAGTATATCGTATGTATATGTAGGATCATTTCCTACCTTGCCCCGCCTCCTAGTTATCATGTATAGTCGAGGCCGTGGGCTGCTCATTGTAAATATATACGTGCGTGTATGCACCCAAATCAATTGAGAGTTGCATTGCCAAACAATATGGTATCAGTTTTCCTCACACGATCCTCTTTCTAAACAGCTTCCGCTCCTGCTGCCGCCGCGCCCTAGGCTGCCGCCGCCGCCCCCTAGCTGCGCCGCCGCCGCCGCTTCCTCTCCCTGCCGCTGCTTCTCCTCCAGCCGTACCACCACCTTCCCTCTTCCACCCGACATCGCCATGGCCTCACCCGCCTCCTCCGCATCCGGTTCCGTCATCCCCAACCCCTTCGCCGGCCCCGATCCCGTGCTCATCCGCGATCTTGACATCCACCGCCGTGTCCCCGTGTGCCTTGACTACTCCACCTCCACCTACTATGCCTGGAACACCTATTTCTCTCTAGTGTTCCGCGAGTATCATCTCCATGATCACGTCGACGGTTCCGTGGATTCCAGCCTCATGCTCGGTGATGTAGAGTGCACGACCATCGATGCTACACTCATCCGATGGTTCTACCTCACCATCTCCAAGGATCTCTTCCACACGGTGGTCAGCGACGGGGATGACGCCCTCGCCGTTTGGACCAAACTCAACGGGCTCTTCACCGACAACCAACTCCAACACCGGGTTTTTCTTCAACAAGAGTTTTTTGGGTCGCATCAACTTGATTCCTCTGTCGATGACTATTGCATGCGTCTCAAGAAACTTGCAGATGAGCTCCGTGATCTCGGCGAAATCATCTCCGACGATCTCCTCCTCAGCACCCTCTCCGCCGGGCTCAATGAAGAGTTCGGCAACGCTGCCTCCAACCTCACCTTGATCCCGGAGCCAACCTTTGCCAAGGTTGTGGCTTACTTGCGTCTGGAGGAACGTCGCATGAAGATGGCGAAAACTAGGGCGACCCACGTCGCCCTCGCTGCCGGGACCTCCCGCGGCGGCCCGCCCCCGCCGGCTCCACAGGCGCCCGCCGCGCCGCGGTTCCCTCCTCCGGCGGCCTCCTACGGGCCGTACCCGCC
>NC_057801.1:447843245-447859695 GCF_018294505.1 Triticum aestivum
GTATAGCATGCCGGTGCCCCGCCCGCCCGCTCCTGGCCTTCTGGGGCCACGTCCCGCAGCGCACCAGGCGCTGATCGCCGCGCCACAGGTGCCGTACGCCGCGCCTCCAGCAGCGCCGTACGCCGCGCCATCTCCAGGCGCCTACGCCATGGCGCCCTACACCGCGCCGCCGCCGGTGCCCTATGCCGCGGCGCCCTATGCCGCACTGCCACCGTCGGCGCCGCCGCTCCCGCCGGCTCCATGGGATCCGGCCCTTCTCGCGGCGCTCCAGTCCGCCCCCTCACCAGCCAACTACACGGGTGGCGGCGATTGGTACATGGATAGTGGCGCCACCTCTCATATGGCTGCCAACCCCGGTACTCTCCACTCCTCATATCCCGTTCATACCTCCAATCGTATTACTGTTGGTGATGGGTCATCTCTTCCTATCACGCACATAGGCCATTCTTACTTTCCGTCCACATCTACACCGATTTCATTATCTAACATACTTGTCTCTCCCGAACTCATTACTAATCTTGTTTTCGTTCGTTCCCTTACTCGTGATAACCCTGTCACCGTTGAATTTGACATGTGTGGTTTTTCTGTCAAGGACGCCCGTACCCGGATGGTGCTCCACCGATGTGATAGCCCCGACGAGCTCTACCCAGTCCACCCACCCGCCTCCACCTCCACCTCTCCGGTCGCCCTCTCCGTCGGTGTGGATCTTTGGCACGCTCGCTTGGGACATCCGAACGACACCACCCTTCGTCATATTCTTCGGAGTTTTTCTTTCACTTGTAATAAGACCGACGGTCACACTTGTCATGCGTGTTGTCTAGGCAAACATACTCGGCTTCCTTTTAGCACTTCCTCGTCAGTTGCATCGTATCCGTTTGAACTACTTCATAGTGATGTGTGGACTTCTCCAGTTGCGAGTAATACCGGCTACATCTATTATCTTGTCATTTTAGATGATTTTTCGCACTATGTGTGGACCTTCCCGTTGCGGCGGAAATCCGATGTCATATCCATTCTCACCGCCTTTTACTCCTATGTCACCACCCAGTTTGGTCGCCCCATCCACGCTATCCAAACCGACAATGGGAAGGAGTTCGACAACCTCGCGGTTCGCACCCTCCTCACCACACATGGCACGATATTTCGTCTCACTTGTCCCTATACCTCGCAACAAAATGGGCGCGCAGAACGGGTCTTACGCACTCTTAACGATTGTGTCCGCACCTTGTTATTTCATGCTAATGTGCCACCCCGCTTCTGGCCCGATGCACTTGCCACCGCATCACGCCTCATCAACATTCGGCCTTGCCGCGTCCGTGGCAACTTTGCACCACACCACTTGCTTTTCGGGAGCCCCCCATCCTATGACGATCTTCGCATCTTCGGGTGCCTCTGCTATCCCAGCATCGCCTCTACCACCCCTCATAAGCTCGCCCCTCGCTCTCTTGCGTGCATCTTCTTGGGTTACCCTGCCAACATCAAGGGCTACCGCTGCTACGACCCTGTTTCTCACCGTGTCTTCACCTCTAGACACGTTTACTTTGACGAAAGGGTTTTTCCGTTTCAGCAGGTACCACCGACCGACTCGCCAGCGTCTTCACCTTCTGCTACTGGCGGCTCGGTCTCGGGCCTCCTTGGTGCGCCCCCGCGCCCTCGGGCCTCCCTCGAGCCGCCTCCTGGTTTCGGCCCCCTCCCCGCCTCGCGGGATGCCGGCTCGGCGGCTGCGGCTTCGGAGGGTTCGCCGCCCCGCTCGGCGGCTGCGGGGTCGGCCTCGGGCCCAGTCCCCTCGCCCGACGCCGCGGCGTCCTTGACGTCCTCCGCGACACCCGTCGCCTCGGCGCCTTCCTCGCCCTCCGCCGGGGGCCCCGCGTCGGGCTCTACAGCGACCTTGCCCCCGACGCCCGCCTCCGACTCACCAGCGGGCTCGGTTGAGGGCTCTCCGCCGGCCTCTCCAGCGCCTGCGTCGCCCGGATCCGCGCAGGGATCCCCTGCGCCCTCGGCCGGCTCGGTCTCGGCGGGCTCTTCTTCACCCTCGCCCGCCGCACCGGCCCCGCCGCCCTCCCGCATGGTGACTCGTGCCCGGACCGGTGCGCTCCGCCCGAGTCAGTGGTACTCTGCCGACGAGTACCTGCTTGCGGCCTCGGTGCCGTCGACCTCAGCGCCTTCTCCCCTCCCATCGTCGGCTCGAGCGGCTCTTCGAGACCCTCATTGGCTCGCCGCGATGCAGGAGGAGTTCGACGCTCTTCAGCGTAACCGCACCTAGCAGCTGGTGCCTCGGCCGCCGCATGCTAACGTGATCAGCGGCAAATGGGTCTTTCGGCATAAGACCCGGCCTGACGGGACCCTTGAGCGCTACAAGGCTCGGTGGGTCGTTCGTGGTTTCCGTCAGCGCGCCGGTGTGGACTTCACCGACACCTTCGCCCCGGTTGTCAAACCGGGCACTATCCGCACTGTCCTCCAGCTGGCAGTCTCCCGCGCATGGCCCGTCCACCAGATGGACGTCTCCAACGCGTTCCTTCATGGCCATCTCGCCGAGCAGGTCTACTGTCAGCAGCCCATCGGCTTCGTCGACGCCACTCAGCCGGATCATGTGTGCCTGCTCTCGCGCTCACTCTATGGGCTCAAGCAGGCTCCTCGCGCTTGGTATCAGCGGATCGCTGCCTTCCTTCAGCAGCTTGGCTTCGTGGCCACCCACTCGGATGCCTCTCTGTTCGTCTACCAGCACGCCATTGGGACGGCTTACCTGCTGCTCTACGTCGACGACATCATCCTGACTGCTTCCACGACTGAGCTTCTCCGACAGCTCACGGCTCGCCTCGGCACCGAGTTCGCGATGAAGGACCTCGGTCCTTTACACTACTTCCTCGGGATCGAGGTAGTGCGTCGTGCGGACGGGTTCTTTCTTCATCAGCAGCAGTACGCCTAGGAGTTACTCAAGCGCGCCGGCATGCTTAACTGTAAGCCCGCACCTACGCCTATCGACACGAAGGCTAAGGTCTCCGCTCTTGAAGGCACCCCGGCGCAGGACGCCGCCTTTTACCGGTCCATTGTTGGGGCCCTGCAGTACTTGACGCTCACTCGTCCCGACCTACAGTACGCGGTTCAGCAGGTGTGCCTCCACATGCACGCTCCCCGTGACTCTCACTGGTCCTTGGTGAAGCGGATTCTCCGTTACATCCGCGGCACTATGGGTCTTGGTCTCACGTTGACGGCGTCCTCCTCCACGGATCTGGTGGCCTACTCCGATGCCGACTGGGCCGGCTGCCCCGACACTCGGCGCTCCACCTCTGGCTACTGCGTCTACCTCGGGCCCTCCCTCATCTCGTGGTCGTCTAAACGACAACCCACGGTGTCCAGGTCGAGTGCCGAGGCTGAGTATCGCGCTGTGGCTAATGCTGTTGCAGAGTGCTCCTGGCTACGGCAGCTTCTTCAGGAGTTGCACCTTGGCGTGGCCAAGGCTACCGTTGTCTACTGCGACAATGTCTCTGCCGTCTACCTCTCTGCCAACCCCGTTCATCATCGTCGCACGAAACACATCGAGCTCGACATTCACTTCGTGCGTGAGCAGGTGGCTCTCGGACACATACGGGTCTTACATGTCCCCACCGCTCAGCAGTTCGCCGATGTCATGACCAAGGGGTTACCGACGACTACATTTGAGGAGTTTCGGTCCAATCTATGCGTCACTAATGACGTATCGACTGCGGGGGGGTGTTGAATATCTTTTGTATAGGCAGTATATCGCATGTATATGTAGGATCATTTCCTACCTTGCCCCGCCTCCTAGTTACCATGTATAGTCGAGGCCGTGGGCTGCTCATTGTAAATATATACGTGCGTGTATGCACCCAAATCAATTGAGAGTTGCATTGCCAAACAATATTTCGGACCCTTCACGTTGTTCTGCAGATGCATAGGGCGTGTTTGCCCTCGGCTACACTATCCTTCTCCACTCAGCCTCATATGCGACATTTGCAAATTATTTGGTTGTCTGTATATGAACTTCCTGCATTAGAGGATCAACTTTGGCACGTTGTTTGGTTGCTTGCATTGTCTCGACGCATACAACTACACGTTGTTTGGTTGCCCGCATAGAGTATGATTAAGAACTAGCACTTACACTAACACACAGGGTTAAGAGCTAGCAGAGGAACGGGAGAAGAAATGCAGTGTGCGCTGGACCATGACGACTACGGTGGATAGTGGTCGTGGCGTCGTGTTCGACGTGACGAGCATGGAGTCATGGGCGAGCGACCCCGTCGGCGGCACGGCGAGCGACACCATCGCGCTCTAGTTGTGGTGCTCGCGAAAAGACAGTGGACAAAGGAGGAGAATGCAGTGCTCGCGCCATGGTATCGTCCGTGCAGTAGGACGCGAGAGGAGGCCGAGATGATTGACGCCGGAAACGACTCCAGTGCAGTGGGACGAGAGAGAGGAGGCCGAGAGGAGGCCAAGATGATTGACCCCGTCGGCGGCGCGGCGAACTGCAGTGTACGCATCATTGCAGCCTCAGTGCAGTAGGAGGACGACAGGGAGTAGGCCGAGATGAGCGACGCCGGAAAGGAATCTAGTGTAGTAGGACGCGGGCAAGGAGATCAAGGGGAAGGGCGTCGGCGTCGAGAGGGACGAATAGGACGACTCTGAGCGGAGGACAGAGGAGCTCGACATGGCGGCGTGAGTGCACTTGACTGCTGTTCAAGGAGAGATGAAGCTACGATCGTCGAAACCAAAAATTTACAACATGAATGTTTTGCGGAACTGTGAGATTAGGTTGCTCGTTAAAGAAAATTTCAAACAATCGATCGATCGTGCGACGAATCTGACAAAATTCATCCAAAATAGCTCCAAACGGAAACACGAAATAAAGAACTTCCGGCCGACGAAACTACGAACGGATCGCCTGAATGGAACCGTAGCATCTAGATGCATCTTTTTCGTGTAGAGCTTACCTCAAATCGAAGCACCGTTATGTAAATCAGAGGAATAAGGAAGAGAGGAGATTAGAAAGAAGCTTACTTGAGGTTGAAGAGGTTGAAGAAGACCTCACGTAATCACCTGGCATCCCTCCCGTCTCCACTCGTGCAAGGGTCCGCTCGCTTGCGCTCGTCTTGGCCTGCCTCGCAAGAAACTGCCAATCTAAGCGTTTCCAGCGAGCCAGTCCCACAGGTGTTTTAAGTTTCGTGACATCCAACAGTGTATGCAGCCAACCAAATAGCCTGTTTCTTTCCCGCGCGGGCTTGGTTAGGCCTCATGCAGGCAACCAAACACGCCCATACACGCACACGCTATAGCACATGATGCATCTCACTGCAGGCTGCACCATGCCGTTGCAGGGTTGCAAGGCTCTACCAACAAAGAGCTCAAAACATTGCTAGGCTATATCAATGCTTTAAATACCAAACGATGGTTTTGAAAGTAACATAGACCAACAACTCCATAGTGGGAGTAACTTAGCTAGTAACATAGCGCTCTTCGAGAAAATTTTGCTCATGTGACAAGTAATTAATGAGAGATGGTAACATAATATGTTACTGTAACATAGCGCTTTTCAAGACAAGATGAGTCTATGAGCTAGTAAATAAAGCCATCTATGATACTATTATTATGTTACTTTGCATTATGAAGGTAGTAACTTAGACTAGTGTCATATGCTCCCGAAAATTGCCAGGCGCGGACGAGCTCGCGCACTCTCGAAATCGTCACGCGTTCGATCCCCTGGAAATGCGAGATTCCTGCCGTATTGTACGTGGCGGGTGAGGAGAGTTAATGCATGCTGGTGGTGCGGACGTTAGACGAGGATTTGACGGTGTTTTTGTAACGTGTCGTTTGGGTGACGTACGTTATGTTGTTGGGCGGCCCACCGGATGTATTTAACCCAGCCATTAATGTGTCCTGGCCTGTCGCAGCTCATTACTCTCTCCGTCATAGTTTAGAAGGCACAATTAAATTTGTGTGCGTTTCCACAATAGACATGGTTTTGGGCGCATTGCATTTATTTCTAGTCGCTAAGTAGTACTCCGATATATTATTCCTATATGCATGCGTAGTGTGAATGCTATTTTTTAGCCCATCTCACAGCCAATGGATAACCACCTAGGTCCCAAAAAATTTCCAAGTGCGCCTTCTAAACCGTGACAGAGGGAGTAATCTGGTATTACTAGCATAGGCGGCCGCGGGAGAGAGTGATTTGTGCGTGGAGACTAGGAAGGCATCTAGGCAAGTGTGTACGAAATAATTTTTCTTGCTGCTACTAGTTGGTGCATTAATTACTTCCTTTGTAAACTAATATAAAAGTGTTTAAATTACTTAAATAGTGATCTAAACGCTTTTATATTAGTTTACGGATGGAGTACTTTTTATTTCAGAAGCGAAAAACCGTTAACTCTTTTTTTTATCATCCAAGTTTGTTTGTAATTTTCTGATGCATGGAACATCATTTGTTCTTATTTTACTTACTCAAAGAAAAATAATATAAATCCTTATTTTACTTATTCTTTCGAGTTAAAAAAAAGATGCCAACTATAAATCACAAACCTTGCATAAATGGATGGTTTTATTCTGTGAGATTGGACAGGGTATGCACCTTGTGGGGATTGTTATGATAGAAAACACAAGTATGATAAACAAATCGAAATCACTAGTTGAGGAGTACTCGTTGCAAAGATCACTCCAACTCTCTTGGTTGCGACAAGTGACGCACATGCAGCGTGCCACTTGTCGCAATCTGGGAGTTTTCCCTTTTTTCGTAGATTCGTTTATTCAAAACGTTTTATCTCTCAAACCACACGTCCAGATCTCGAGTCGCTTTCACCATTGGATTCTTCGCGTCGAGATCTTTAAAACTAGATTTCATGTTGATAGGTTTTGACAAACTTTTTTTTTCACGAATAAAACCGGACGAAAAAACCGAACCGGGAGCATGGCTTTTTTCCTTTCCGATAGAGGCACCACCGTACCTCTCACGAAATCACAAACCGTGCCTCTCGCGGAAACAAAACCGTGACCCTCGCGGAAAAAAGAAGAAGAGAAAACGCGTTTTTTTTTCGTTTCCGAGGAGGCACGGTCGTGACTCTCGCGAAACACAACCGTGCCTTTCGTGGAAGCAAAACCGTGACTCTCTCGAAAGGAAAAAAAAAAGCAGAAAACGCGTTTTTTTGTTTTCGAGATGCACGACCATGACTCTTGCGAAAGCACAACCGTGCCTCTCGCGGAAGCAAAACTATGACTCTCGCGAAAAAAATACAAAACACATTTTTTTCGTTTACGAGAGGCACGGCCGTGACTCTCGCTACAGCACAACCATGCCTCTCGCGGAAGCAAAACCGTGACTCGCGCGAAAGAAAAAAACAGAAAACACATTTTTTCCCGTTTCGAGAGGCACGGCCGTGACTCTCGTGAAAGGAAAAAACATGTGTTTTTCCGCGCAATTTTTTTGTCGAAAAGCTAAAGGAAAAACAACAGAAAACACGTTTTTCCCGTTCCGAGAGGCATGGCCGTGACTCTCGTGAAAGGAGAAAAACATGCGTTTTTCCGCGCAAATTTTATTATCGAAAAGCTAAAAAAGACCGGTGGAAAACCAAGACGTTGAAAAAACCCGAAAAAACCTTTTAAAAAGCCGAAAACGCGTGCGGAAAAATAAAAAACAAAATCCGGAGGGAGCGGCCAGAGTATACACGTGGCGAATAGCTGAGAGCGCGACACGTGGCGCTGATCGTTGCGAGGCTCCTGAAGAAGCGCTTGTTAACTAGTTGCTCTCTAAATAAGTACTCATAATTTAGTTAATCAGCGAAGCAGAAGCTAGATCTAAATTTTCGCAAAAAAAAGCTAGATCTAAATTTTCACGAATGGGGAACTACATTAAGCAGAAACCATACAATCCAGCTAGGCATGGCGGGACCTACATTCAGTTCTCCATACAAACCGAACACAATACAATTGCCTGCGCTTGCACTTTTGTACTAAAGCGGAAAAGGGGGAAACGGAAACCACATTTATTATTTCAGGCAAACCTAATAGTGGGCTAATCTTGTCAGGGCTTTCTACTTATGGAGCCGTAGCTCCATCTTATCAGCTGTTACCACATCCCGCAAATTTTATTAGCTGTGGCGCCGATTTTTTGTTGAAAAAGACCCCTTATCCAACGGAATTGCCAAAAAAAAAACCCCTCCAGATGAAATTGACAAAAAGATCCCCTCGGTCATGGCGGCAGGCGCGCCAGGCGACACGTGGCACCTGCCGCCACGGTGCCAGGCGGCAGCGCCTGCCGCCAGCCAGCGAGGCGGCAGCCTTCGAGTAACAGCAAGCGGCGATGCGGAACGGAACGGAGGCCGGTGGTGGGACCAGCCGCCAGTGAGGAAGGCGGCGGTACTGTGCCTTGCCGCCTGGGGGCGTGGTGGCAGGCCCGTGCGTGCCTGCTGCTGCCGATCGTTGCGTCGTGATTACTGCCCCGCTGCTTTTATGTATGGGTTTTTCGAGCAGACACGCTGCTGGATCCTTGTCCAGGTGTGTGACACACGGAAAAGGTTGTTGACTGTCCAGGTTCCAGAGTAATTAGATCGAAGCAATTAGCCAGTGGAGTGGTAAGCACGAATTTGGTTAATTGAGCGGCCACGTACCTATCCATCTAACTCGTCGTGGATTCACATCCCACTCCCTGCCTTGCATGCATGCATCTTCCATGGCTTGTTGCGCGTACTACCCCTACCTAGCCATAACGAAAATGGACAGCAGCAGGCCTGCCGCCACGCCCCCATGCGGCAGGACACAGTGTTGCGGCCGGTCCCACCATCGGCCTCTGTTCCGTTCTGCCTCGCTGCTCGCTGTAACTTGAAGGCTGCCGCCTCCCCCACTGGCGGCAGGTCCCACCATCGGCCTCCATTCCGTTCTGCCTCGCTGTAACTTGAAGGCTGCTGCCTCGCCGGCTCACGGCAGGCGCTGCCGCCTGGCACCGTGGCGGCAGGTGCCACGTGTCGCCTGGCGCGCCTGCCGCCACGACCGAGGGTGTCTTTTTTGTCAATTTCATCCGGAGAGGGTCTTTTTTGACAATTCCGTTGGGCAGGGGGTCTTTTTCGACAAAAAATCTGTGGCGCCATCATCGTCGTCGTCGGTGGTGGATCCACGAGCGACTTTGGTAGTTGACTCGCAGCAGCTGCTTGCGTTTGTGGAGTCATGACCGTCAGCAAAAATATGGTCTTTTGTAACATATGTAGCCACCTCCTCCACAGCTGAAAGACGAGATATGGACTTCAGGTTCTTCTTTCAGATCTCCATCCGCCATTGACACGCCATTAGCCCTGCCATGAACTGAAGCCTGCATGCACGAGTTAAAAAAATTCAGATCTGCATTCTTACTGCTAGAACATGAGAAGGGGGAACAACAGAACAGCAATAGCAAAGATGATATGTACATACCGCGATCAAAGAGGATCTGCGGGAGAAAACTTCATGCTATGGATCACTGCTTGTTGGCTGCTCTCGTTGGTCAACGAGTGGAATGCCAAACGAAGCAGAACTTGAAGACACCTGCCCAGCAGAGTACCCGATCGACTGAGCTGCAGACATCTCTGAACTCGTACGCACACATGCAGTCTCAATCAGCTGGTCCCATGCAGTTTCAAATTCGTCTACCGTCAGGCACCACCGGGGAGAAGACAGATCTGATTTTACTTTTCAGCGTCGGTCGGGTGACGATGGCCCACATTGTAGTAATCACTCATCCATCTCGCACGCGGCGCTTGTGTATAACAGACGCACCAGACGGAGTTTCCCATGAACAGTACTTACCACCTGTACCAACAGAACATAACTATCCTGGACCGATATTTACCGGTTATGTTGGACGTCTCCGTTTCCGCATGTAGTTTGCGAACGTACGTAATGGCGCTGTATACATACAACCGCATTTAATACAGTACCCAACGTGTCGTCGCTCCGTTCGCGCCAGCTAGCAGGAGCGCACGAGCCCGTCCGCACCGTCGCCTCTCTCCATATGCTCCCCACTATGACCAGCAGAATCAACATATCCAAGCATCACTGACATAGGCATGCGTGGGGTCTCTTGGGTTAAATAGTACATTGTCCATTATCATACGGGAATTATTGGGAGTACTTTAAGTAGTACGCCTGTCCAAGAGTGCTTTGCGCAAGTTGCATTATTGAAGAGAAAATTCCACCTGTTCCTGCAATTATTGTATTACATGAATGCATAAGGTCTCTACAAAATGATCTAGTGTTTGGAGCTGACTATCAGTCAAGAGCTTGATGGTGTGGCTTACTCCCGGAATAGAGTCGACAAACATGCCATATGCAGCACTTGTTTGGTGCTTGAGAAAATTAATGCACACTGATTTTATCTCTATTTAGGTTTTGTGTGTCTGTCTTGCACATGTGTTGTTCAACAATTGCAGGGTCTATTAAGAAAGTTGGTGCTTGTTGTTCTTGAACTCAACCTATCAAGGGTGCTATATAGAACCAATTTTCGCTTGGTGCGCACATGCGGGCGATGCTAGTATCTATGTTAAGTAAATAGAAATTCAGACCCCTTTGCATGAAGAAATGCACTTTATTATTGAAATACATAAACAATTCACATTATATGCGTTAGTAAATTGCATTGGTGTAAACATGCTACAATTATACACAGAAGATTTCACTGGAATTACTTAACATATTTGGATGTTTTTCTTTTGAGTTTTCTCTTGATACCATAGTTTTAAAAAATACTTTCTGGTGTTAGGATCTAATAAAAATCATAGCTTTACAAAACTTTAGTTTCTCCAATATAAGAGCATCAACGGCCGAGCGTCTCAAACCCTCTCATACACCTGGGCGGACGGACCGGTCAGTGACCTGTCAGACAAACCCAACCAAGATGGACGCCTGAAACCAGCTTCAAACGTCAGGCTGACCGACACCCCTATATCCAACCCAAATATGGGGCATATCTGGGGAGGCCTGGGCGCGACCGGGCGTGTCTACTACGTCGGACCTGGCCCACGCTAGCCCACCCGACCCCACATATATTCATCCCCATCCCATCCCCGGACCAAACCCTAGCCACTCCACTTCACTCTGCCACCCAAGCTCCCGTCCGGCGATCTCCGACATGTTGGGCAGCGGATCTGACTCTGGCCAGTCCAGATCAGTCGACTCGGGTGTCGTCCCATGCGGGTTGGAGAAGGCAATGGTCATCCGCATTGCACTCCGCTGCTCCCGGGAGGACATCACCGGACCGACGGCGGGCTCTGTTTGGCGCAAGTCAATAGCGTCGACACATGGGCGCTCGGATCCGCCGGGATAGGATCATCACGGTCCTCCTGAGAGCCTACCAATCTCCCTTTTCCCATCACTGGTCTGCCGAAGTATGAGTGCTACCAAGACCAGTGTGCCCGCCGTGAGAAGGAGATGATGAGGCCAGCGGAGGCGGCTGATGCGACGGTGCGGGCGGCTGCAGAGGAGGAAGCCATCTGCGCCTGCATTGTAAGAAGCGACGGTGGAGAAATACACATGACCTCGCTCGAGAGCAGAATCGGGCGGTCCATGCCATGGTCGGACTACCCCCAAGGAGAAGGAGGACAACGTCGGGTCAGACAGCTACGGCGACGGGCAGATTCGACTAAATCCCTACTATGTCTTTGACCGCTACTTCCGCGAGAAGGACGACAACGACGCTGGGAAGGGCAATGGCAGCCGCGGATGATTTTCTCCATATGTAGCATGTAGGTTAAACATGAAAATTTTTGGTAGTCCAATAGCATGTTCTAATGTAGTAGTCGAACAATGTGTGTAATACATCATTTACGTAGTTGCATGAGTTTGTATGAATTTGAGGTATACTAATTAAGGTGTCCGATCATGAGAAAGGAAATTTGAGGTGTGACTGGGCAGTGCCCGATTTGAGGGGCCGGATTTGCTAGTATCTCTGAAAACACGCCGTAAACCGCCTGGTGTCTGGTTAAATTTGGCTGCCTTGTTCCATGCAATCGGCCATTCGAGACTTTGCGAGAAGTCACACATCAGCACAATTACTCACGTAAATTCAGCTCAAAAGCTACTCGTACTCCAGTAGAGAAGCGACGGCACTCTATCCGTCACTGGCCTACCAGCCAACACCAGCTGCCGTTTCCCGTTTGGACGGAGTAGAACCGCGGCCAAGTCTCTGACACTGCCTTCGCTTCACCGAGACAGCTGCGGCCTGTCGTCCCTGTCGCTCCGAGTAACGACGAGCAGACACCGATGGATGGCTGGATGCAGCGCATGGCTCGCCCGTCTGCCCCAATGTATGCAAGTGGGGGTGCCACCCACTTCCAAGCCGCGGGTCGTGCTCTGCAGGCTTCGCTCGCTGTATCTAGCTGCAATAGACTAGACGCCCCTCAGTCGGTTTCGCCTCGTGCTCACGGCGTCCGTGCCTGCCTGAGAGACCGCGGCGGTCAAGCAAGCGCGCGGTACGTCGCCTTCTCGTGTGGCGTCGCCTGCGGATCAACGGTGAGCGCAACGTTTAGAAAAGAAGAAACGCTCGTGTCCGGGCCGTGGGTCACGACGAACCAACCGACGGCGAACGCACGGCCCGGGTGGGGCAGCGGACGGCGACGTTGCCTTTTCGAGTAAAAGCGACAGCTCGTCCGATCAATTTGTCCGGTTCCTGCGCGCACATGTGACATGTACGGGAGCTGGGTTCGGACTCGGAGCCACCTCCCCCGGCTAGTTGCCCAAAAGAACTCGGTCAGAGCCCAACATGCTCAACACGGGCGCGGATCCTCTTACTTCTCTTCGGCAAGGCCGCCTCTACCTTAGCCGGGAGAGCCATTGGATCAAAAGCTGGCAGTCCAGATCGAGCGAATCACTGTAGCGTGTGCACTGTTCATACAACACTGTAGCGCATGCACTGTTCATATCACTTTTCAGTGGTCCTGTTGCGCCAGATCTGGACGGTCCGTTCTCGATCCAGCGACTAAAAGTTGGGAAAAGGTAGAGGCATTGTTCCTCTCTGACTTTGCCACAGCAAGGCAGAGAATCCACAGCGGCTCAACACAAGCTAGGTTTTGCTCCTGGAACACAAACACAAGCGGGCAAGGTTGGTGAAGATCTATGCCGTTTTAACTTTTTCTTTTAAAGAAAAGGCAAGAATGCCCGATTTCAAATTAGTGAAGCCATCAGTTGTCTAGAATGCAATGATGTTGAATACAAAGGCCAAAGGCTTGACAAAAACTGGAAAAATACAATCAAAACACGCTAACGACCAAGCATGAGCAAAGTGACACCAAGCATAGCACTAGGTGAAACCAAGATCAAGCCACCGGAGTACTCGACGCAAGCAGAACAACAGAGCAACTGCATCCAGATAACAGTAGATCGATGGGAGCGAGATGAGCCAGGCCGCTTGTTGAAAAATGTTGACTTAGCTACCCGCCTCCTCGGGCCAATGCTGGAGGGAAGTCCACATTCCCCCTTAGTTCAGAACATGCCACAACACGTGGACACCGACACACCAGGCAGCCTGCAGGCAAGCAAAGGCAGGGAGTCGCTAAAGGATGTAGGAGGACCAGCTTGCCACTACCAATTACGTTGAGCAGGAGAGCAAAGTAACGCCACCGCCAATAACCACCTCGCAGCGGGACCACGACCCCCATCCTTCCCTAGAACAACGCTTCCAGGAAGGGCTGAGACGCCAGAGCGCCGTCGTTGTCTCGCCAAGGCTTTCACCCGGGAGCAGGAAAGGGGAGGGGCGGACATGGAAGCTCAACACTCCCTCGAGAGGGAGCACGACACCAGAGTGTTAGAGTATAATGTCCGACCCTCTCCCATCACATCGATCTTTTGGCTGCATTGGCTAGAGCATGCACTTCTAGATGGTATTAGAGCCAAGAGATCTTGAGTTCAAGACCCGACTGGCGCAATTAAATTGCAGCCCACTTTCGGTCCATGTTTAGACATGAGGGAGCCACACTTGGGGGAGTGTTGACGTATAAATGTATTGTCTAGTCTCTTACATCAGATCGATTTGATGGGTGAACTGGTTAAGTGCATAAAATTACAACCAAGAGGTTTAGGGTTCAAAACCTAGTAAACGCAATAAATCATTGTGGCCTACCCCCGCTTTCGCTGCCCACGTCATAAACTTTAAAGGAGCATAGAGGTGAGGGGGGGGGGTGTTGGAGTATAATGTCGGACCCTCTCCCATAGATCGGTCTTTTGATTACATTGGCTAGAGCATGCACTTCTACACGAAGCGTCGCCGATGTCGAGGTCGATGCGAAGGGTTTCCCCCTTTCCAAAGAGCCCACCACCCCACCCTCAAAAGCCAGAGCCGCAACTAGATCGGCGAGTGAGGACCACATTGAGGAGGAAGGAGGCCGAGACCAAAAGAGACCATCAAAGCCACCCGTTGTTGTAACGAACCCTTGCCGCCCTCATGCCACCCAGGCTGCCGGAAGGGACGATCAACACCTGAGAGAGCCATCCACCAGAGAGATCGACGCTGCCGTCTCCATTGCAGGCCGCCGCCCAGGCTGCCAAAGCTCCTTGCACCGACACAAGACAACTGATTTTTTACAGAGTTATCGGACACCGGTGTAGGTTCAAGATGGAAAATAAGGAGAATAAGGGCGCACCCCATGAAATTAAAGGGGGGAGATTTAGTTAGAAAAGATCTGTATAGTGCGTGTAAAAGTTCGTGGATGTAGTGATGGAAATATGCCCTAGAGGCAATAATAAAGTTGTTATTATTATATTTCCTTATTCATGATAAAGGTTTATTATTCATGCTAGAATTGTATTGACCGGAAACTTAAATACATGTGTGGATACATAAAAAAATACCGTGTCCCTAGTGAGCCTCTACTAGACTAGCTCATTGATCAAAAGATGGCTAAGGTTTCCTAACCATAGACATGAGTTGTCATTTGATAACGGGATCACATCATTAGGAGAATGATGTAATGGATAAGACCCATCCGTTAGCTTAGCATATGATCGTTCAGTTTATTGCTAGTGCTTTCTTAATGTCAAATGCATGTTCCTTTGACCATGAGATCATGCAACTCCCGGATACCAAAGGAATTCCTTGTGTGCTATCAAACATCACAATGTAACTAGATGATTAAAAAGATGCTCTACAGGTATCTCCGAAGGTGTCTGTTGAGTTGACGTGAATCGAGATTGCGATTTCTCACTCCGTGTATTGGAGAGGTACCTCTGGGCCCTTTCGGTAATAAACATCATAAGAAGCTTGCAAGCAAAGTGACTAAGGAGTTAGTTACGATATGATGTATTACAGAACGAGTAAAGAGACTTGCCGGTAACAAGATTGAACTAGGTATGGAGATATCGATGATCGAATCTCGGGCAAGTAACATACCAACAGACAAAGGGAATTACGTATGTTGTCATAAAGGTTCGACCGATAAAGATCTTTGTAGAATATGTAGGAATCAATATGGGAATCCAGGTCCCGCTATTGATTATTGACCAGTGAGTCGTCTTGGTCATGTCTACATCATTCTCGAACCCGTAGGGTCTGCCCGCTTAACGTTCATTGACGATATAGTATTATATGAATTAGGTGAATTGGTGACCGAATGTTGTTCGGAGTCCCGAATGAGATCACGAACATGACGAGGAGCTCCGGAATGGTCTGAAGGTAAAGATTGATATATAGGACGATGTTATTTGGTAACCGAAAAGGTTTTAGAATGTATCGAGTAGTCATCGGATCACCGAAAGGGGTTCCGGAAAGCCCCGAAAGATAATGGGCCATATGGGCCAAAAGAGGGGAAGACACCAGCCCACAAGGGGCCGGCGCGCCCCTCCTATGGCCGCAGCCCTTGGGGAGAAAACGAAGGGGGGGAGTCGGCTTCCCCTGCCTTACTCTCCTCCCCCCCGAGCAAATAAGGAAGGGAGGCGCCATAGGGCAGGAGACCAAGGGGGTCGGCGGCCAACCTTGGGGCGCCCCCTGGCTGCCTCCCCTCACCCACCTATATATATATACGTGTGCGGCGCCCCTCTCCACAGTTTCATCCCCCGTCTAGTTTTTCGCAGTGCACGACAAAGCCTTGCGGGAACAAGTTCACCATCACCGTCACCATGCTGTCATGCTTCTGAAACTCATCTACTACTTTGCCCGTCTTGCTGGATCAAGAAGTCGAGGTCGTCATCGAGCTGAACGTGTGCTGAACGCAGACGTGTCGTATGTTCAGTACTTGATCAGTTGGATCGCGAAGGTGTTCGACTACATCAACCGCGTTGTACATCAACCGCGTTGACAAACGCTTCCGCTTAATGGTCTACGAGGGTATGTAGACACACTATCCCCTCTTGTAGCTATGCATCTCCATGGATAGATCTTGAGTGTGCGTAGAAATTTTTGTTTTCCATGTAATGTCCCCTAGCATGTAGTGCTATTGGGTGAAGGGGACTCATGACAAAATTCGGAGGGGGGGTTAGTGGGAGGTCA
>NC_057801.1:447859964-447941814 GCF_018294505.1 Triticum aestivum
AGTGGGAGGTTAGTGATTGGACTAGCGCGTAGGGGGCTTCATACAAAATCCTCTATAAGATTATAGTTAAGTTAACGCCATTGTTGCACATAAACCTTCCTATATAGGATGGTGGACATGCTCGATCATTTATGAAAAGGAAAAGGTGAACGTAAATTAATTTGAACCTAAAGGAGTCGTCCAAATTGATTTTACAAAATTCTAGAGACTAGACTGATCATCTAGTCAGCGTCATTCGGATTTAGTCTCCTTCTATAAGCAAGCACTACTGAATACACCCTCAGTCCAAAAATATAAGTGTTGGGGAACATTGCATGGTAAACAAAAAAATTCCTACGCTCATCAAAATCAATCTAGGAGATGAACATATACGAGAGGAGAGATTTCATCTACATACCCTTGTAGATTGCTAAGCGCAAGCGTTAAGAAACGCGGTTGATGTAGTCGAACATCTTCGGGATCCAATCACGATCCGTCCATGAACTCCCGATCAAGTGCTGAATGGACGGCACCTCCGGGTTGAACACACGTATGGCTTGATGACGCCTTCACCTCCTCATTCTAGTGAAGCAATGCCGAAGTAGTAGCTCGAGTTCCCGGCAGCACGACGGCATGGTGGCGGTGGTGGTGGAGCAATCTCAGCAGAGCTTTGTCGGATTCCAGGCTCCGCAGACCCAAGAAAGGTTCAAACTAAGGGGTGTGTGCGAAGAACTCAACCTCTCAAGCCGCTCGATCCGCTAGTCTCACGACCTAGCTCGATGACCAAGAAGGAGAAAGACACAAAAGTTTACCCAGGTCCGGGCCACCTTGCGGTGTAAAATCCTACTCCTGCTTTGTGGTGGATTAGCCTCGCGGGGGGTTGAGGATGAACTAGTACAAGTGGAAGAATAGCCTCAGGAGACGTGTTCTTGTGATGAGCTCCGGAGATTTGGTCCCTGGCGGTCCGATCCCTTCTATGGTGGTGGCTAGGCTATATTTATAGTGGCCTTGGTCCTCTTCCTCCAAAACTTAGGCGGGAAGGGATCCCACAACGGCCAAATTTGAAAGGGGACAAGAAGTACATCTAATCCTGATGAAAGGTGGTCTTCGCCTGCAAAGCCTCTGAGCGTGACGTCATGGTGGGCTCAACGATCACATCCATCCTGCCGTTCTGGCGCTCTTGGTCTCGTTGCATGCAAATGGCAACCTTTGGCTAATTCCTTGGGACTCCACACCTGCACTTGCCTCCTTTGCACCAAAGAGGAAACTTGCCACCCTGCACCCGCTGGAGCACGCCTGGCCTTGGTGGTCATGGCTGATGTCATTCCAGCCTCGGGAGGCTGGCTCTTGCATAGAAATCTCCACTTCACTCAGGACGCCACCTGAGGAGGCTGCTCCCTTGGGAGGTCTTGATGTCGCCCGCCTCGTGAGGCTTGGCCCCTCACGAGAGTCTTGTCTTGCCATAGTTGAAGATGGGCCATACCAGGCCGTCGATGGAGCCACGTCATGGACCGCAGGCAGGCAAGTCTGGGTATCCTGGTTCCCAGAACACCGACAGAAGCCCCCGGGCCCAAGGCAAGGTCGCACTTGGCTTCGAGGCGAAGCCAAAGGGCAAGTGGGAGCACCACGGGCCCCAATCGCCCGCGGACCAAGCCGACACGCGACACCTAATAGGACGTGGGCGTCTTTGAGGGAGTCCTGGATTAGGGGGTGCTCGGACAGCCGGACTATATACTTTGGCCAGACTGTTGGACTATGAAGATACAAGATTGAAGACTTCGTCCCGTGTTCGGGTGGGACTCTCCTTTGCGTGGAAGACAAGCTTGGCAATCCGGATATGTAGATATCCTTCTCTGTAACCGACTCTGTGTAACCCTAGCCCCCTCTGGTGTCTATATAAACCGGAGGGTTTAGTCCGTAGGACAACAACAATCATACCATAGGCTAGCTTCTAGGGTTTAGCCTCTACGATCTTGTGGTAGATCAACTCTTGTAATACTCATATCATCAAGATCAATCAAGCAGGAAGTAGGGTATTACCTCCATCGAGAGGGCTCGAACCTGGGTAAACATTATGTCCCCTGCCTCCTGTTACCATTAGCATTAGACACACAGTTCGGGATCCCCTACTCGAGATCCACCGGTTTTGACACCGACAGTCTCCGCTTCCCCATGTTTCCTAGGCAGCTGTTCAACTTGACAACTGCTTGCTGCATGCAGAGAAAATCATCATTACTGGGGATCGTGGGAGGCCGGCAATTTCCTTCTCCTGGCTATAAATGGGGGAGCGGGCGGAGCCCCCTGCCCATCTTCATCTTCTTGCTCCTTGCTTCTCCTTCTCCTTGCTTCGCCACTCTGCCAGTGCGTCCATGGCGCCATCAAAGATGTTCTCAGGTGTGGAGACAGGAAAGGCCCCCAAGAAGGGGCCGGACTCGCCTCCATCCATGAGGGGCCGCGGTCACCCTCGCAAGTACGCTGCGATGCTGGCAGTGGCTCCCCGCGGGCGTGGGCGCCCGCTCTCCAAGGCTGGCGCTGCCTCCGGTGGTCTTGTGGGTGCGTCTTCTTGTGGTGGTAGCCATCATGGTCAGGGGGGCGCCGTGAGGAGGCGAGGCGAGCGGTAGCCGTCCGGCCACCGCGGTCGCGATCCCACTCAGTCGACTCTCCCCCATAGTTCATGGTGTGGGTGGAGATGCCTGCAGGCGCCTGGCTCCAGCTCCCGCGCTTCTTCGCGGGCGCGCTGCCGGTCGGGGGACCTGGTGGCTTCTGGCTTCAGCCCAATGGCTGCTGCAGCAAGGCCTCGTGGGTGGAGGCCGAGGTCACGACCGCCAGCAACATGTTCCTGAACTGCGGGTGGTAGTTGTTTGCCCGTGCGCGGGACCTGCGAAGGAGGTGCACCCTCCACTTCAGGTATGACAGCGTCGCGACCTTCTACGTGAGGATCTTCGGGGAGGATGGCCCACACGTAGGATGCTGCCCGGAGAGCAACAACAACGACGATAGTGATGATGACGGTGGACGGAAGGGCGGCGGTGTCACCGGTGATGACCTCGCCCTTGGCGATGGTCGTGCCGCCTCCAGCAGCGGTGGCTTCTCCTCCGCGGAAAGCTCCAGTGACGACAACTCCGACGAGCCGCCGTGTCGTCGAGCCTAGATCGGGAGGGAAGACGAGTCACGTCGCTGCTGCGCCCCGGTGAAGCGGGAGGAGGGCTCTGAGTGAGTCCGGGTGCAGCCGGAGCCGTACCTCAGGAGCCGTCATCGATGTGCACCTACCTTTGCTTTGTTTTTTTTCTTTGCTGCAAAAAAGAAGAAGTAGGAGGCCCTATTGGGGCGTGTAATGGACAATGGCGCTTGCACCGTTAAGTTATTATTTCTATGCTTCCTCCTGATGCTTATGTTGCTATTGAGCATAGTTGGGACAACTTATCTTAGAGTTCCTGTGATGAACTTCGACACCGCGGGAGCGCTCCTTGTCGAGGGATGCCCCTGTGGTTGCCAGGCTTCAGGAGGGGGGCCTTGTAGTTGTCGGACTAGGAGGCCCCGGGGGCGTAGTGCCTGCAAGCTCGTTCGAGAGGGTCATGCGAGGACAGATACGCCAAAGGGCCAGGGGCTGAGGCTTTGGCGAGGTTTGTTCGCGGGCAAGCCAGAAGCACGCACACCTGCCTAGCCCCCGTGCGTGGGACGTGTGAGGAGGAGCGACGGGCAACTGCCACTCCTCCTGAGGTCTCCTGAGGCAGGGCCTGAGAGAAACAGACAAGGCAAGAAGAAAGATTCCCAACCCCAAGTGAGAGACGCCGAAAACTCCAAGTTCTATTCAAGAAGTCGCAAATCAGATACAGAAAGCAAGCAAAAGAACACCCGCGTCCGGCACCTATACTAGTCTTCTCGCCAGCGCAGATCTAAGTGCTGCCACTAGGACGTGGGAGGGAGCCCCCGTGAGGACCAAGGGCAACACTCAGGAGACTCCGAGCGTGTACAGCCCCAACTCATTATTACGTGAGAGTGTGACGAGCGGAGACCTTCACAGGCGCGAAGCCTTCTTTATGGGCAGAACTTCCGGAGGTGCTGAATGTTCCAGGCATTCTAGATGGGGACCCCATCTAGCGTCTCCACGTGCGCGGAGCCAGGCCTGGATACATGGGTGATCCTGAACGGGCCCTCCCACATGGGGGAGAGCTTGTGAATCCCTTCCCTAGAGAGCACCCACCTCAGGACGAGGTCACCCACCTCAAGGGTCCTGGAATGGATGTTGCGGTAGTGGTAGCACCGTAGCGCGTGCTGGTACCTCGCAGCTCAGAGCGAGCCCTGGCGACGGCGTTCCTCCCCCAACACAAGGTCCATCTCCCGTGCGGGGTCTTGACATGCCTCATTGAATGCCAGAACCCGCGGGAAGCGATGCCTGACCTCGTGAGGGAGGACAGCCTCGGCTCCATAGACGAGGAAGAACGGGGTCTCGCCTGTAGGCTTGGTCGTGGTGGTGTAGATGGACCACAACACAGACGGAAGCTCGTCGAGCTACCCCTGCCACAGGCCTTGAGCTTTTTCTTGAAGCTCCTCGCCTTGAGGCTCCTCAAGACCTCCACATTAGCGCACACGGCCTATCCATTGCTTCACGGGTGCACCAACGAAGCGTATCATATCTGCGTTCCAAGGTTAGCACAATATGTTTTAAAGAGGTTGCTTGTGAATTGGGAGCCGTTGTCGGTGATGATGTGGTTGGGAACCCTGAAGCGGCTTACGAGGCCCTCGATGAACTTGACTGCAGAGCCTTCTAGGATGGTGCAGACAGTTTCCACTTCCGCCCACTTGGTGAACTTGTTGATGGCGACGTAGAGGTAGCGATAGCCACCGGGTGCTCGAGTAAATGGGCCCAAGATGTCCAACCCCCAAAACAGGCTCAAGACCTCCGCGTTAGCGCGCTCAGCCTGGCCATTGCTTCGCAGGTGCACCAATGAAGCGTAGCATATCTGCGTTGCAAGGTTAGCGCAATATGTTTTAAAGAGGTTGCTTGTGAACTGGGAGCCATTGTCGGTGATGATGTGGTTGGGCACCCTAAAGCGGCTTACGAGGCCCTTATGACCTAGACTGCAGAGCGTTCTAGGATGGTACGAACAGCTTCCACTTCCGCCCACTTGGTGAACTTGTTGATGTCGACGTAGAGGTAGCGATAGCCCCCGGGTGCTCGAGTAAATGGGCCCAAGATGTCCAACTCCCAAACCGCAAGTGGCCACGAGAGCGGAATGATCTGGAGACCCTGACCGGGCTGATGGATCTGCTTAGCATGGAATTGACAGGCCTCACAAGATCCTACCAATTCAGTGGCCTCGTTGAGCGTTGTGGGCCAGTAGAACCCGCCGCGGAATGCCTTGCCCACGAGGGTGCGTGATGAAGAGTGATGCCCACAATCCCCACCGTGAATGTCGGCCAGCAGCTCGCACCCCTGCTCCTTAGAGATGCATCGTAGGGAGACGTCATTCGGGCGCCTTCGGTAGAGCTCACTGTCTTGGATGCAGTATGTAGTAGCCTGGCGGACCACCCGCTCTGCATCCTCTTCCTTCTTCGGCAAGGTGCCCTGAAGCACGTACGCCTTGAATTCCTCGATCCAGCACCCCTCCTGAGGCTCGAGCACGAGAAGCATGCGGGCCCCTGATGCCGAGCCACAAGTCGGGGCGCCCGTGGTGGGTGCCGTGGGCAGCTCCTCCCGAGGCAGCGGTGGCTCGGCAATGGGGGGAACCGCCGATGGCCTGAAGAGACGCTCCTCGAAGACGCCGGGCTCCTGAGGGAGGCGCCAGGACGCCCTGTTGGCGATGTCGTCCGCCTCCTTGTTTGTGCCGCGTGGCACGTGTTGCAGTTCCAAACCCAAGAATTGCTTCTTAATTTTGCGTACCTCTTTGAGTTATGCCTCCATGTGCTCGTCCTTCGGCGTGTACTCCTTGTTGGAGAAGTTGATGAGGAGTTGGGAGTTGCCCCTGATGGTGAGGTGCCTGACCCTCAGGGCAACCGCGGACCTGAGCCCAGCGATCAGGACCTCGAATTCGGCGATGTTGTTGGAGACCTTCTTGTCGTGCTGGAAGCATAGCTGCATGACATAGTAGAGCTTGTCTTAGGTGGGTGAGATGAGCATGACTCCAACCCCCGCGCCCTAGCGCGCGAAGGCACCATTGAAGTACATGACCCATCCGTCAGGCGCTTCGTCTCCTGGGGCAAGAGAGCGGTCATCGCCTATTTCTTTACTTGATGCGTCAGTCCATTCAGCCACAAAGTCTGCGAGGGCTGCGCCCTTGATGACTCAGGTGGTGCTGAACTCCAGGTGGAATGCCTGCAACTTGATGTTCCATTCGGCAACCCTTCCTGCAGCATTGGGGCTTCGGAGCACCCTCTCTAGGGGGTAGGCTGAGACGACCTTGATAGGATGACCTTGGAATTAGTGGTGTAGCTTCCTAGAAGCGACAAGGAGTGTGAGGAGAAGCTTCTGCGGCATGGGGTAGCGTGCCCGTGTGTCCTGTAGCACGGTGTTGATGAAGTAGACAAGGTGCTCGACGAGGGAGGAGCTGTCCACCGAGTCTTGTTCCTCTTGAAGTGACAGAGCCTCAGGTCCCATCTTCTATTGCTTCAGGGGCCCTGATCTCAGGAGCCCCATCTCCTGAGGGTGGGTCGGCGGCTTCAGGCGTGCTATCTTGAGGTCACAATGCCTTAGGTGGGTGTGGGGCCCCGCGCCGCACATCCTTGGCCGCATGTTCCTCACGGACCGCCACCAGCGCTACACTGGCTGAGTGTGGCGTGGCGGCCAAAGAGAGCACCAAAGGCTTGAGCGGGCGAGGCGCCACCATCACCAGTGGGCTGGTGAGGTACTTCTTGAGGTCTTGGAAAGCCATGTCAGCCTCTGGAGTCCATTCGAATGGGCCCTTCCTCTTCATCAGCTTGAACGGGAGGGCACACTCGCCTAGCTTGGAGATGAAGCGTCCGAGCAAGGTCACGTAACCCGTCAGCTTCTGTATCTCCTTGAGGGTTTGAGCCGGGCTCATCATTTCTATTGCCTTGACCTTCTCCGGGTTGGCCTCAATTCCTCTGTGCGACACCAGGAACCCCAATAGCTTGCCTGACGGGACACCAAATACTCACTTCTCTGGATTAAGCCACAGCTTCACTTCACGCAAGTTGGTGAACGTCTCCTCCAAATCTTCAACAAGGGTTCTTGCCACTCGGGACTTGACCACTATATCATCAACATAGGCCTCTGCATTTCTTCCGAGCTGCTTGCCCATAGCGATGTGCATCAACCGCTGGAAGGTTGCCCTGACATTGCGCAATCCAAAGGACATGCAGGTGTAGCAATACACCCCACATGGGGTCAGGAAGGCCGTATTCTCTACATCTTCCACTGTCATCTTGATCTGATGATAGCCTGAGAAGGCGTCCAGAAAGCACAGTAGATCACACTCGGCCGTGGAGTCGACTATTTGGTCGATGTGAGGAAGAGGAAAAGGATCTTGAGGGCAGGCTTTGTTCAGGCTCGTGAAGTCAATGCACATGCGCTCTTTCCCGCTTTCTTGGGGACGATGGCTGGGTTTGCCAACCACTCCGGGTGCCGTACCTCCCGGATAACGCTGGCCTCCTGCAGTTTGTGAGTCTTCTAGATGATGAATGACTGCTTCTCTGGGGCTTGGCGCCGCGCCTTCTGCTTCACAGGGCGTGCATGGGGGCACACCATGAGGTGGTGTTTGATTACCCCCCGTGGAACGCCTATCAGGTCTGTTGCTTGCCACGTGAACACATTCTTGTTTGCATGGAGGAAGCTGACAAACGCCTCCTCCTAGTCTCGGGGGAGACCAACGCCTATGGTGAAGGTGGCCCATGACTCCTTGTCCTCGTTGATCGATACTTGCTTCATCTCGGCTCAGCCTTGAGAGAAGAGTGGCTTCTTCTTTGTCGGGGCACCCCCCGGGCCCTCCGGAGCGCTCCCCGCACTTGGCCGCGCGGCCACCACGGCCGTGAAGGCTATCCTGAGGGTTGTCACTGCATCCCCACTATCTCCTACCACGGTGAGGACGGCGCTGCTTCCTGGCATCTTCATGACGTTGTAGCCGGGATGAGTCACCGCCATGAACTTGGCTAGGGTCGGGTACCCAAGGATGGTGTTGTATGGAAGCCCGATGCGCACAACGTCGAAGTCGATGAGCACGGTGTGGTAGTTCTCGCACGTTCCGAAGGTGACGAGGAGGCGAATCTGCCCCACGGGGCAGGTAGAGCTGCTGACCACTCCAGAAAACAGCTTGGTGGGGAGGAGTCGGTCGTGAGGCATGTGAAGCAAGCCAAACGCCTCTATGGAGAGGATGTTGAGGCCGACACCACCATCGATGAGAGTCCTGGTAACCGCTACGTTGCAGATGGTGGGGGTGCAGAGCATGGGCAGCACGCCAGCGCCGGCCGTGGTCGTGGGGTGATCTCTGGAGTCAAAGGTGAGGTCGGCCTGGGGCGCCGCCCATCCCGGAGCCCCCCCAGGGACGGAGAAGCCCCCATCTGACAGAAGAAGTGTTTGGCGTGTCGGTTTGAAGCTGGCTCCTGCGATCCATCGAAGATGGCAGCGACGGCATGGTGCGCCGGTACCGCGAAGCGCATGGTGAACAACTAGTGCAGCTCCTCCCATGAAGCCACCGAGGACTCTGGTAGGCTGAGCAGCCAGGTGTGAGGCATGCCCGCGAATGCCATAGGGAGCCAATTTGCCATGGCCTTGTCGTCTATGCCCGCCACCCAGATGGCCTCCTCATACGCCTGGAGAAACCCCGTAGGGTCTGCCATGCCATCGTAGCACGGCGGCAGCTCCGGCTTGAACTTCGGAGGCCACCTTACCTGTCACGAGGCAGGGGAAAAGGCCCAGAAACCGATGACGTCTCCGAATGCGCCCGGTGGACCAGCGGAAGGAGCGCTGCCCGCCATGGAGGTCGAGTGGTCAGGGTGGAGTGTGATGAAGAGGCCAAGCTCTGACACGCCCCTACCCGGCGCACCAAATGTCGGATTGGGGGCTCCGCAGACCCAAGAAAGGTTCAAACTCAAGGGCGTGTGTGAAGAACTCAACCTCTCAAGCCGCTCGATCCACTGCTCTCACGACCTAGCTCGATGAACAATGAGACAGAAACAACAGTTTACCCAGGTTCGGGCCACCTTGCGGTGTAAAACCCTACTCCTGCTTTGTGGTGGATAAGCCTCGCCGGGGGGCTGAGGATGAACTAGTACAAGTGCAAGAACAGCCTCAAGAGGCGTATTCTTGTGATGAGCTCTGGGGACTCGGTCTCTAGGGGCCCGATCCCTTCTATGGTGGTGGCTAGGCTATATTTATAGTGGCCTTGGTCTTCTTCCTCCAAAACTTAGGCGGGAAGGGATCCCACAACGGTCAAATTTGAAAGGGGACAAGAAGTACATCTAATCCTGACAAAAGGAGGTCTTTGCCTGCAAAGCCTCGGAGATGACGTCGTGGTGGGCTCAACGATGACATCCATCATGCTGTTCTGGCGGTCTTTGTCTCGTTGCACGCAAATGGCAACCTTCGGTTGATTCCTTGGAACTCCAGACATGCGCTTGCCTCATTTGCACCAAAGAGGAAACCTGTCACCTGATGTCTACTATACAACCTTCTTCTTGTAGATGTAGTTGGGCCTCCAAGTGCACAGGTTTGTAGGACAGTAGCAAATTTCCCTCAAGTGGATGACCTAAGGTTTATCAATCCGTGGGAGGCATAGGATGACAATGGTCTCTCTCAAACAACCCTGCGACCAAATAACAAAGAGTCTCTTGTGTCCCCAACACACCTAATACATTGGTAATTTGTATAGGTGCACTAGTTCGGCGAAGAGATGGTGATACAAGTGCAATATGGATGGTAGATAAAGGTTTTTGTAATCTAACATTATAAAAACAGCAAGGTAACTAATGATAAAAGTGAGCACAAACCGTATTGCAATGCTAGGAAACAAGGCCTAAGGTTCATACTTTCACTAGTGCAAGTTCTCTCAACAATAATAACATAACTGGATCATATAACTATCCCTCAACATGCAACAAAGAGTCACTCCAAAGCCACTAATAGCGGAGAACAAACGAAAATATTATGGTAGGGTACAAAACCACCTCAAAGTTATCCTTTCTGTTCTATCTATTCAAGAGTCCGTAGTAAAATAACATGAAGCTATTCTTTCCGTTCAATCTATCATAGAGTTCATACTAGAATAACACCTTAAGACACAAATCAACCAAAACCCTAATGTCACCTAGATACTCCATTGTCACCTCAAGTATCCGTGGGCATGATTATATGATATGCATCACACAATCTCAGATTCATCTATTCAACCAACACAAAGTACTTCAAAGAGTGCCCCAAACTTTCTACTGGAGAGTCAAGACGAAAACGTGTGCCAACCCCTATGCATAGATTCCCAAGGTCACAGAACCCGCAAGTTGATCACCAAAACATACATCAAGTAGATCACGTGAATATCCCATTGTCACCACAGATAAGCACGACAAGACATACATCAAGTGTTCTCAAATCCTTAAAGACTCAATCTGATAAGATAACTTCAAAGGGAAAACTCAATCCATTACAAGAGAGTAGAGGGGGAGAAACATCATAAGATCCAACTATAATAGCAAAGCTCGCGATACATCAAGATTGTATCACCTCAAGAACACGAGAGAGAGAGATCAAACACATAGCTACTTGTACATACCCTCAGCCCCGAGGGTGAACTACTCCCTCCTCGTCATGGAGAGCGCCGGGATGATGAAGATGGCCACCGGTGATGGGTTCCCCCTCCGGCAGGGTGCCGGAACGGGCTCCCGAGAGGTTTTTGGTGGCTACAGAGGCTTGCGGCGGCGGAACTCCAGATCTATTATGCTCCCCGATGTTTTTAGGGTATATGGATATATATAGGCGAAAGAAGTCGGTTAGGGCAGCCAAAAGGGGCCCACGAGGGTGGGGGGCGCGCCCAGGGGAGGTGGGTGCGCCTCCCTACCTTGTGGCCACCTCGAATCTTCCCTTACGTGCACTCCAAGTCCCCTGGATTGCTTCCGTTCCAAAAATAACTTTCCCGAAGGTTTCATTCCGTTTGGACTCCGTTTGATATTCCTTTTCTTTGAAACACTGAAATAGGCAAGAAAATAGCAATATGTGCTGGGCCTCCAGTTAATAGGTTAGTCCCAAAAATGATATAAAAGTGTTTAGTAAAGCCCATAAACATCCAAAACAGGTAATATAATAGCATGAATACTTCATAAATTATAGATACATTGGAGACGTATCAGCACCCCCAAGCTTAATTCCTGCTCGCCCTCGAGTAGGTAAATGATAAAAGAAAGAATTTTTGAAGTGTGAATGATAGCAGGTGCACAAGTTTGATCAATGATAATTTCAATCACCTTTTCTAGCATGATTATATGTCATAACACTAGTTCATATCGTAAAACTTCTCAAGATCAAGTAACAAGCTATTCACATGTTAAAGCATAGACCATAAACTTTCTTGAAAACTAGCAAACTTCATTCTCAGTCACCAAACAATTACAATTCATCTTATTTTCAGGAAGGGTCTACGTTAGAGCTTTGATTTAGCAAACTCCACATACTCAACTATCACATAGTCTTCCATGATTGCTACCACTCAAAGCATATTCTTAGAACAAATAGCTTCCATCGAACACAGAGAAAGATAGGGGATTAGTGTTTCGCCTCCCAACTCACTTATCCTATAGATAATTGTCAACAATAATAATTCATGATCAAATATATTTGCATGGCCATATATGCTTAGATCTTTCCCCAACACACGATGCTTGCCAACTAAAGAGTAGGTAGGAATGAGAAGGAATACTACTGACTCTTGCATAAAAGTAAAAGATAGGCCCTTCACAGAAGGAAGCACGGACTTGCAGAGGTGCCGGAGCTCGATTTTGAAATAGAGATGAAAATAATTTTGAGAGGTATGCTTTCATTGTCAACATAACAACCAAGAGTTCCCAATATCTTCCATACTACATACATTATAGGAGGTTCCCAAACATAATGGTAAAGCTTTTACTCCCCCTCCACCAACAGTCATCAATCCATGGCTTGCCCGAAACAACGGGTGCCTCCAACTAACATCAATCCTAGGGGAGTTTTGTTTGCAATTATTTTTGATTTGATTTTGATCTTTTGATCATGGGACTGGGCATCCCAGTTACCAGCCATTTTTCTCGTGAATGATGAGCGGAGTCCACTCATCGTGAGAATAACCCACCTAGCATGGAAGATACTGACAGCCCCTAGTCCCTACATGAGCGATTCGGGCATACAAAACAGATTATTATTTGAAGGTTTAGAGTTTGGCACATGCAAATTTACTTGGAACGACAGGTAAATACCGCATATAGGTAGGTATGGTGGACACCCATGGAAGAAACTTGCTTCAAGGAATTTGGATGCACAAGCAGTATTCCTGCTTAGTACAGATATTTTGGCTAGCAAAGGATTCTAAAAAGCAAGCACCACATGTTGGAGGATCTATAACAATATAACTTATATACAAATACACCCAAGCATAACTCATTACGTTGTCTTCCTTGTCCAACTTCAACTAATTTGCTTAGGTTTGAAAATTATTAATGGGGCTCACAATCATAGAAGATGTCTAAGATAGTATATTTATATGTGAAATCTCTCTTCCTTCAATATTCTTTCATGAATTGTTCAAGTGACCAATACAATGTTTGCTAACCTTCAATAAATTTACTACCTCTACTTCTTAGATGTGAAGTCATTACTCCCAACGGGGTAAGCATATGAAACATATATAATTTCATATTTATGACATTCAACGCATTCAACCATTTACTCATAGGATATAAGTGAATCACACGAGTAAATGACAAACTACTCCAAAAAGATATAAGTGAAGATCAATGAGTAGTTAAATAATTATGTAGCTATGTGAAGACTCTCTCTCATTTAAGAATTTCAGATCTTGGTATTTTATTCATACAGCAAGCAAAGCAAAATAAAATGACATTGCAAGGATAGCACTACTCATGTGAAGAAGCAAAAACTTAGGTTCAACCGATACTAACCGATAATTGTTGAAGAAGAAAGGTGGGATGCCTACCGGGGCATCCCCAAGCTTGGATGCTTGAGACTTCTTGAAATATTATCTTGGGGTGCCTTGGGCATCCCCAAGCTTGAGCTTTTATGTCTCCTTATTTCCTTTTATATGTCGGTTTCCTAAATCTCGAAAGCTTCATCCACACCAAACTCAACAAGAACTCGTGAGATAAGTTAGTATAAACCAATGCAAAAACCTTATCATTTTCTACTGTAAAAAATCACTAAAATTATTATTCAACATTGCATACTAAATGTCTCTGCATATTTAATACTCCTATCCTCAAATAGAATCATTAAACAAGCAAACATATGCAAACAATGCAAACATAACAGCAATCTGCCAAAACAGTATAGTCTGTAAAGAATGCAAGATTCATGATACTTCCCTAACTCCAAAAATTATAAGAAAAATACTAATCTGTAGAAGATTTATCAGAACTCATTAAGCAAAAAGTTTCAACATTATATCATTCTCTGACTTTTCTAGGGAATTTTTGCAACAGCGGTAAACTTTCTGTTTTGAAACAGCAACATGTATACTTGCAAAATAAGCATGATAAAGGCTATCCTTGACATTCTTATTGAAAATAAAGGTGCAAAACTTATTCTAAATAACAGCAAGCAAATACTAACAAAATAAAATGATGCTCCAAGCAAAACACATATCATGTGGTAAATAAAAGTATAGCTCCAAGTAAAGTTACCGATGAACGAAGACGAAAGAGGGGATGCCTTCCGGGGCATACCCAAGCTTAGGCTCTTGGTTGTCCTTGAATATTACCTTGGGGTGCATTGGGCATCCCCAATCTTAGGCTCTTGCCACTCATTATTCCATAGTCCATCGAATCTCTACCCAAAACTTGAAAACTTCACAACACAAAACTCAACACAAAACTCATAAGCTCCGTTAGTATAAGAAAATAAAACCACCACTTAGATACTGTTGTGAACTCATTCTAAATTCATATTGGTGTAATAGCTACTGTATTCCAACTTCTCTATGGTTCATACCCTCCGATACTACTCATAGATTCATCAAAATAAGCAAACAACACATAGAAAACAGAATCTGTCAAAACAGAACAATATGTAGTAATCTGTATCATTCGAATACTTCTGTAACTCCAAAAATTCTGAAAATAAATTGGTAGACCTGAGTAATTTGTCTATTAATCATATGCAAAAATAATAAACCTAAAATCACTCTCTAGTAAAAAATGGCAGCTATTCCCGTGAGCGCTAAAGTTTCTCTTTTTTACAGCAAGATCATAAAGACTTCACCCAAGTCTTCCCAAAGGTTCTACTTGGCACAAACACTAATTAAAAAAAACCACATCTAACCATAGACTAGATGGATTATTTATTACTAAACAGGAACAAAAAGCAAAGAACAAAAGTAAAATTGGGTTGCCTCCCAACAAACGCTATCGTTTAACGCCCCTAGCTAGGCATGATGATTTCAATGATGCTCACATAAAAGATAAGAACTGAAACATAAAGAGAGCATCACGAGGAATATGACTAGCACATTTAAGTCTAACCCACTTCCTATGAATAGGGATTTTGTGAGCAAACAACTTATGGGAACAATAATCTACTAGCATAGGAAGGTAAAACAAGCAAATCTTCAAGATTTTCAACACATAGAGAGGAAACTTGATATTATTGCAATATGTAGAAGCATATTATCCTCTCTCATAATTATTTTCAGTAGCATCATGAATGAATTCAACCATATAAACAGCACCTAAAGCATTCTTTTCATGATCTACAAGCATAGAATTTTTATTACTCTCCACATAAGCAAATTTATTCTCATCTATAGTAGTGGGAGCAAACTCAACAAAATAACTATCATGTGAAGCATAGTCCAATTGAAAACTAAAATCATGATGACAAGTTTCATGGTTATCATTATTCTTAATAGCATAAAAGTCATCACAATAATCATCATAGATAGCAACTTTGTTCTTATAATCAATTGGAACCTCTTCCGAAATAGTGGATTCATCACTAAATAAAGTCATGACCTCTCCAAATCCACTTTCATCAATATAATTATCATAAATAGGAGGCATGCTTTCATCATAATAAATATTCTCATCAAAATTGGGGGACAAAAAATATCATCTTCATCAAACATAGCTTCCCCAAGCTTGTGTCTTTGCATATCATTAGCATCATGGATATTCAAGGAATTCATACTAACAACATTGCAATCATGATCATCATTCAAATATTTTATGCCAAACATTTTATAGACTTATTCTTCTAGCACTTGAGCACAATTTTCCTTTTCATCATACTTACGAAAAATATTAAAAAGATGAAGCGCATGAGACAAACTCAGTTCCATTTTTTTGTAATTTTCTTTTGTAAAAAAAACTAGTGATAAAACAAAAAACAAAAAGATTCGATTGCAAGATCTAAAGATATACCTTCAAGCACTCACCTCCCCGGCAACGGCGCCAGAAAAGAGCTTGATGTCTACTACAGAACCTTCTTCTTGTAGATGTTGTTGGGCCTCCAAGTGCAGAGGTTTGTAGGACAGTAGCAAATTTCCCTCAAGTGGATGACCTAAGGTTTATGAATCCGTGGGAGGCGTAGGATGAAGATGGTCTCTCTCAAACAACCCTGCAACCAAATAACAAAGAGTCTCTTGTATCCCCAACACACCCAATACAATGATAATTTGTATAGGTGCACTAGTTCGGCGAAGAGATGGTGATACAAGTGCAATATTTATGGTAGATAAAGGTTTTTGTAATCTAACATTATAAAAACAGCAAGGTAACTAATGATAAAAGTGAGCACAAACCGTATTGCAATGCTAGGAAACAAGGCCTAAGGTTCATACTTTCACTAGTGCAAGTTCTCTAAAAAATAATGACATAACTGGATCATATAACTATCCCTCAACATGCAACAAAGAGTCACTCCAAAGCCACTAATAGCGGAGAACAAATGAAGAGATTATGGTAGGGTATGAAACCACATCAAAGTTATCCTTTCTGTTCTATCTATTCAAGAGTCCGTAGTAAAATAACATGAAGCTATTCTTTCCGTTCAATCTATCATAGAGTTCATACTAGAATAACACCTTAAGACACAAATCAACCAAAACCCTAATGTCACCTAGATACTCCATTGTCACCTCAAGTATCCGTGGGCATGATTATATGATATGCATCACACAATCTCAGATTCATCTATTCAACCAACACAAAGTACTTCAAAGAGTGCCCCAAACTTTCTACTGGAGAGTCAAGACGAAAACGTGTGCCAACCCCTATGCATAGATTCCCAAGGTCACAGAACCCGCAAGTTGATCACCAAAACATACATCAAGTAGATCACGTGAATATCCCATTGTCACCACAGATAAGCACAGCAAGACATACATCAAGTGATCTCAAATCCTTAAAGACTCAATTCAATAAGATAACTTCAAAGGGAAAAATCAATCCATTACAAGAGAGTAGAGGGGGAGAAACATCATAAGATCCAACTATAATAGCAAAGCTCGCAATACATGATACGTCTCCAACGTATCTATAATTTTTGATTGCTCCATGCTATTTTATCTACTGTTTTGGACTATATTGGGCTTTATTTTCCACTTTTATATTACTTTTGGGACTAACCTTTTAACCGGACCAGAATTGCTGTTTTTTTGCCTATTTCAGTGTTTTGAAGAAACAGAATATCAAGCGGAGTCCAAACAGAATAAAACCTTCAGAAACGTGATTTTCTCACCGAACGTGATCCAGGAGACTTGCACCCTGCTCCAAGGAACAGCCGTGGAGGTTACGAGGGTGGGGGGCGCCCCCTGGGCGCGCCCTCCTGCCTCGTGGGCTCCCTGTTGCTCCACTGACTTACTCCTTCCTCCTATATATACCTACGTACCCCCGTCAGATCAAATACGGAGCCAAAAACCTAATTCCACCGCCGCAACTTTCTGTATCCACGAGATCCCATCTTGGGGACTGTTCCGGAGCTCCGCCGGAGAGGGCATCTACCATGGAGGGCTTCTACATCAACACCATAGCCTCTCCGATGAAGTGTGAGTAGTTTACTTCAGACCTTCGGGTCCATAGCTAGTAGCTAGATGGCTTCTTCTCTCTTTTTGGATCTCAATACAATGTTCTCCCCCTCTCTTGTGGAGATCTATTCGATGTAATCTTCTTTTTGCGGTGTGTTTGTTGAGACCGATGAATTGTGGGTTTATGATCCAGCTTATCTATGAACAATATTTGATTCTTCTCTGAATTCTTTTATGTATGATTGAGTTATCTTTGCAAGTCTCTTCGAATTATCCGTTTGGTTTGGCCAACTAGATTGGTAATTCTTGCAATGGGAGAAGTGTTTAGCTTTGGGTTCAATCTTGCGATGTCCTTACCCAGTGACAAAAAGGGTTGCAAGGCACGTATTGTATTGTTGCCATCGAGGATAACAAGATGGGTTTTTTTATCATATTGCATGAATTTATCCCTCTACATCATGTCATCTTGCTTAAGGCGTTACTCTGTTTTTAACTTAATACTCTAGATGCATGCTGGATAGCGGTCGATGAGTGGAGTAATAGTAGTAGATGCAGAATCGTTTTGATCTACTTGTCTTGGACGTGATGCCTATATACATGATCATATCTAGATAACCTCATAATTATTCGCTTTTCTATCAATTGCTCAACAGTAATTTGTTCACCCATCGTAGAATACTTATGCTCTTGAGAGAAGCCACTAGTGAAACCTATGGCCCCCGGGTCTATTCTCATCATATCAATCTTCATTACTTTATTACTTGCTTTATTTTTACTTTGCCTTTTACTTTTCACTTTGCATCTCTATATCAAAAATACCAAAAATATTATTTATCAACTCTATCAGATCTCACCCTCGTAAGTGACCGTGAAGGGATTGACAACCCCTAATCGCGTTGGTTGCGAGTAGCTATCGTTTTGTGTAGGTACGAGGGACTCGTGCGTGATCTCCTACTGGATTGATACCTTGGTTCTCAAAACTGAGGGAAATACTTATGCTACTTTACTGCATCATCCTTTCCTCTTCGGGGAAATCCAACGCAGTGCTCAAGAGGTAGCAAGAAGAATTTCTTGCGCCGTTGCCGGGGAGTTTGCGCAAAAGTCAACCATACCAAGTACCCATCACAATCCCTATCTCTCGCATTACATTATTTGCCTCTCGTTTTCCTCTCCGCCACTTCACCCTTGCCGTTTTATTCGCCCTCTCTTTCCCAATCTCCTCCTCTCTTTCCCTTTTGCCTTTTCCCGTTGCCTTTCTGTTTGCTTGTGTGTTGGATTACTTGTTGCCATGTGCCTTCTATATGCTTGCATCTTCGCTTGCTGAAAATCTATTGATATGGATCCACTTAAAGTGTTCTACTTGGATCATCTTCGATCCTTATGCGCTCGTGCTGAAACCCAACTAGCCTAGTTGATGGGAAATCTTTAGATGAGAATGCTCATTTTGTGCGTCATCGTTTGTCTGAAAAAGGGAGACTATTATGGTATCATATACATAGTTTGCTATGCTATGCTTGGAATCTTTGTGAAATGTGTGATTTTACTTGTTGCTCTAAGAACCCTAAAAAGCACCTTCCCTACCTATGTTAGTTCAATGATAATGAACTCTTATCTTCTTATGCAAGGGGTGTTTATAGTTACTATGATATCGAACAAATTGAAGAATTTTTCGTTTTTAAGGGTACTCATGAAGTTGCTTCTTTGATTGAAAAGTATGATTTTACTCTGAACAAATCTGAAAATTCCGTCATACTTAAATATTGCAATGAAAACCTTGCTCATAATGTCTATGTCCAAGAATTTATTGAAAGAATGACCGTTGCTTTGGAAGAAAATAATGATATGCATGAATCTATAGATAAGGATGATTCCGATGATTTGGTTGAAATATCCTCTGATGAACATGATGCTTGCTATTCTTGTGGCCATGAAGCCAATATTTATGAAGACGAATTTGCTATAGTTCCTTATGTTAAAAATGAGATCGTTGCTATTGCACCCATGCTTGATAGCTCCCTCAACGAAAAGCATGATTTAAATGATTTTACTATAAATTCTCTTGATGTCAATTGTGCTAATAATATGCAAAACCCTAAGCTTGGGGATGCTAGTTTTGCTATGTCTACTACTTGTTGCAATGATCATGATTGGGGTGATTCTTCTTATGATCTTGAAAATTTATTTAATCCCCATGATGAATATGAGATTAATAATATTGTTTGCAATAATATTGAAAGTGGGTTTCGAAGAGTGTCAACTCTAGATCCCACATATTTGGAGAATATTAAATCTTATGAAATTTTTGATAAAAGTGGGTTTGGAGAGGTCATGACTTTAGTTAATGTTAATCCCACTATTTCGGAAGAGTGTCAAGTTTGCATGCATGTGGATCGTGTTGAAAATATTTTATGTGATAGCTATTTTGTTGAATTTTCTTATGATCCCACATGTAATTATTATGAGAGAGGAAAATATGGTCGTAGAAATTTTCATGATAATAAATTACCTCTTGTTATGTTGAGATTGCTATTGTTTCTTTCCGCCTCCTTGCATATGCTAGTTTTTGCTTGCCTTGATAATTTGTTTGCCTATAAGATGCCTATGCATAGGAAGTATGTTAGACTTAGATGTGTTTATCACGTGTTTTATGATGCTCTCTTTGTGCTTCAATTCTTGTCTTTCTTGTGAGCATCATTGAAATATTTATGCCTAGCTAAGGGCGTTAAACGATAGCGCTTGTTGGGAGGCAACCCAATTGTATTTTGTGTTTTTTGTTTTTGCTTATGTTTAGGAATAAATAATCCATCTACTTTCTGTTTAGATGTGGTTTTATGTTTTAATTAGTGTTTGTGCCAAGTAGAACCTATAGGATAAGCTATGATGATAGTTGATTTGATTCTGCTGAAAAACAGAAACTTTGCGCTCACGAGAAAAAATTCAATAGATCACAGAAACGTGCTTTTGCATTGATTCTTTTTTATGCTGATCAATAAACAAAATTTCCAGTACTTGCTATTTTGGTAGAATTTTTAGAGTTCCAGAAGTTTATGTTAGTTACAGATTGCTACAGACTGTTCTGTTTTTGACAGATTCTGTTTTTCGTGTATTGTTTGCTTATTTCAATGCATCTATGGCTAATAAATTAGTTTATAAACCATAAGGAAGTTGGAATACAGTAGGTTTAACACCAATATAGATAAAGAATGAGTTAATTACAGTACCTTAAAGTAGTCTTTTGTTCTCTTTCACTAACGGAGCTCACGAGATTTCTATTGAGTTTTGTGTTGTGAAGTTTTCAAGTTTTGGGTGAATTCTTTTGATGGATTATGGAACAAAGAGTGGCAAGAGCCTAAGCTTGGGGATGCCCATGGAACCCCCAAGATAATCCAAGGACACCAAAAATTCAAAGCTTGGGGATGCCCTGGAAGGCATCCCCTCTTTCGTCTACTTCCATCGGTAATTTACTTGGAGCTATATTTTTATTCACCACATGTTATGTGTTTTGCTTGGAGCGTCTTGTATTATTTGCGTCTTTCCTTGTTAGTTTACCACAATCATCCTTGCTGTACACTCCTTTTGAGAGAGCCATACATGATTTAGAATTTGCTAGAATACTCTATGTGCTTCGCTTATATCTTTTGAGCTTGATAGTTTTGCTCATAGTGCTTCACTTAAACCTTTTTGAGCGTAATAATTTTTGCTCTAATGCTTCACTTAGATCTTTTAGAGCACGATGGTGGATTTTTTTTAAAGAAACTATTGATCTCTCATGCTTCACTTAGATTATTTTGAGAGTTTTTATCAGCATGGTAATTTGCTTAACGATAATATACTTGGTGTTCAAGATATGTGAAACTTTCTTTTGAGTGCGTTGAATACTAAGATAAGTTTGATGCTTGATAATTGTTTTGAGATATGGAGGTGATAATATCAAAGCAATGCTAGTTGGGGTGATTATGAATTTAAAGAATGCTTGTGTTGAAGTTTGTGATTCCCGTAGCATGCACGTATGGTGAACCGCTTTGTGATGAAGTCGGAGCACAATTTTATTTATTGATTGTCTTCCTTATGAGTGGCAGTCGGGGACGAGCGATGGCCTTTTCCTACCAATCTACCCCCCTAGGAGTATGTGTGTAATTCTTTGGTTTTTGATGACTTCTATTTTTTTTGCAACAAGTGCATGAGTTCTTTTGATTAATGTTGAGTCCATGGATTATATGCACTCTCACCCTTCCACCATTGCTAGCCTCTCTAATGCCGCGCACTTTTCGCCGGTATCATACACCCACCATATACCTTCCTCAAAACAGCCACCATACCTACCTATCATGGCATTTCCATAGCCATTCCGAGATATATTGCCATGCAACTTTCCACCGTTCCGTTCATATGGCACATAATACTTTTGTCATATTGCTTTTTGCAAGAACATGTAGTTGACATTGTATTTGTGGCAAGGCCACCTTCATAATTTTCATACATGTCACTCATGATTCATTGCATATCCCGGTACACCGCCGGAGGCATTCATATAGTCATATTTTGTTTTAAGTATCGAGTTGTAATTGTTGAGTTGTAAGTAAAATAAAAGTGTGATGATCATCATTATCAGAGCATTGTCCTAGTGAGGGAAGGATGATGGAGACTATGATTCCCCCATAAGTCGGGATGAGACTCTGAACGAAATAATAATAAAAAAAGAGTGGCCACAAAAAAAAGAGAAAAGGCCCAAATAAAAAAAATGAGAGAAAAAGAGAGAAGGGACAATGCTACTATCCTTTTTCCACACTTGTGCTTCAAAGTAGCACCATGATCTTCATGATAGAGAGTCTCATATGTTGTCACTTTCATATACTAGTGGGAATTTTTCATTATAGAACTTGGCTTGTATATTCCAATGATGGGCTTCCTCAAAAGTGCCCTAGGTCTTCGTGAGCAAGCAAGTTGGATGCACACCCACCTAGTTTCTTTTGTTGAGCTTTCACATATTTATAGCTCTAGTGCATCCGTTGCATGGCAATCCCTACTCACTCACATTGATATCTATTGATGGGCATCTCCATAGCCCATTGATACACCTAGTTGATGTGAGACTATCTTCTCCTTTTTTTTCTTCTCCACAACCACCATTCTATTCCACCTATAGTGCTATGTCCATGGCTCACACTCATGTATTGCGTGAAAGTTGAAAAAGTTTGAGATTACTAAAGTATGAAACAATTGCTTGGCTCATCATCGGGGTTGTGCATGATTAAATACTTGGTGTGATGAAGATAGAGCATAGCCAGACTATATGATTTTCTAGGGATAACTTTCTTTAACCATGCTATTTTGAGAAGACATGATTGCTTTAATTTGTTTGCTTGAAGTATTATTACCTTTATGTTAATATGAACTTTTGTCTTGAATCTTTCGGATCTGAATATTCATGCCACAGTTAAGAAGATTCACATTGAAATTATGCCAAAGTATCACTCCGCATCAAAAATTCTTTTTTTATCATTTACCTACTCGAGGACGAGCAGGAATTAAGCTTGGGGATGCTTGATATGTCTCCAACGTATCTATAATTTTTGATTGCTCCATGCTACTTTATCTAATGTTTTGGACTATACTGGGCTTTATTTCCCACTTTTATATTATTTTTGGGACTAACCTATTAACCGGAGGCCCAACCCAGAATTGCTGTTTTTTTGCCTATTTCAGTATTTCGAAGAAACAGAATATCAAACGAAGTCCAAACGGAATAAAACCTTCGGGAACGTGATTTTCTCACCGAACGTGATCGAGGAGACTTGGACCCTGCTCCAAGGAACAGCCGTGGAGGTCACGAGGGTGGGGGCGCGCCCCCCTGCCTCGTGGGCCCCCTATTGCTCCACCGACGTACTCCTTCCTCCTATATATACCTACGTACCCCTGTCAGATCAAATACGGAGCCAAAAACCTAATTCCACCACCACAACTTTCTGTATCCATGAGATCCCATCTTGGGGCCTGTTCCGGAGCTCCGTCGGAGAGGGCATCTACCACGGAGGGCTTCTACATCAACACCATAGCCTCTCCGATGAAGTGTGAGTAGTTTACTTCAGACCTTCGGGTCCATAGCTAGTAGCTAGATGGCTTCTTCTCTCTTTTTGGATCTCTATACAATGTTCTCCCCCTCTCTTATGGAGATCTATTCGATGTAATCTTCTTTTTGCGGTGTGTTTGTTGAGACCAATGAATTGTGGGTTTATGATCCAGCTTATCTATGAACAATATTTGATTCTTCTCTGAATTATTTTATGTATGATTGATTTATCTTTGCAAGTCTCTTCGAATTATCCGTTTGGTTTGGCCAACTAGATTGGTAGTTCTTGCAATGGGAGAAGTGTTTAGCTTTGGGTTCAATCTTGCGGTGTCCTTACCCAGCGACAGAAAGGGTTGCAAGGCACGTATTGTATTGTTGCCATCGAGGATAACAAGATGTTTTTTTATCATATTGCATGAATTTATCCCTCTACATCATGTCATCTTGCTTAAGGCGTTACTCTGTTTTTAACTTAATACTCTAGATACATGCTGGATAGCGGTCGATGAGTGGAGTAATAGTAGTAGATGCAGAATCGTTTCGATCTACTTGTCTTGGACGTGATGCCTATATACATGATCATATCTAGGTAACCTCATAATTATTCGCTTTTCTGTCAATTGCTCAACAGTAATTTTTTCACCCACCGTAGAATACTTATGCTCTTGAGAGAAGCCACTAGTGAAACCTATGGCCCCTGGGTCTATTCTCATCATATCAATCTCCATTACTTTATTACTTGCTTTATTTTTACTTTGCCTTTTACTTTTCACTTTGCATCTCTATATCAAAAATACCAAAAATATTATTTATCATCTCTATCAGATCTCACCCTCGTAAGTGACTGTGAAGGGATTGACAACCCCTAATCGCGTTGGTTGCGAGTAGCTATGATTTTGTGTAGGTACGAGGGACTCGTGCTTGATCTCCTATTGGATTGATACCTTGGTTCTCAAAACTGAGGGAAATACTTACGCTACTTTACTGCATCATCCTTTCCTCTTCGGGGAAATCCAACGCAGTGCTCAAGAGGTAGCAATACATCAAGATCGTATCACCTCAAGAACACGAGAGAGAGAGAGATCAAACACATAGCTACTGGTACATACCCTCAGCCCCGAGGGTGAACTACTCCCTCCTCGTCATGGAGAGCGCCGGGATGATGAAGATGGCCACCGGTGATGGGTTCCCCCTCCGGTAGGGTGCCAGAACGGGCTCCCGAGAGGTTTTTGGTGGCTACAGAGGCTTTTGGCGGCGGAACTCCAGATCTGTTGTGCTCCTCAATGTTTTTAGGGTATATGGAGATATATATGCGAAAGAAGTCAGCTAGGGGAGCCACGAGGGGCCCATGAGGGTGGGGGCACGCCTAGGGGAGGTGGGCGCGCCTGCCTGCCTCGTGGCCACCTCGAAGCTTCCCTTACGTGCACTCCAAGTCCCCTGGATTGCTTCGGTTCCAAAAATAACTTCCCCGAAGGTTTCATTCCATTTGGACTCTGTTCGATATTCCTTTTCTTTGAAACACTGAAATAGGCAAGAAAACAACAATATGGGCTGGGCCTTCGGTTAATAGGTTAGTCCCAAAAATGATATAAAAGTGTTTAGTAAAGCCCATAAACATCCAAAATAGGTAATATAATAGCATGAATACTTCAGAAATTATAGATACGTTGGAGACGTATCACCACCCTGCGCCCGCTGGCGCGTGCCTGGCGTTGGTCGTCATGGCTGATGTCATTCCAGCCTCGGGAGGCTGGGTCTGGCATAGAAATCTCTGCTCCGCTCAGGCAAGTCTGGGTACAGTTCACCCTCATGCACTTTGTAGGCTTTAGAGGACTGAACGATGTGATGGGCTTCATTTTGATTGTCGGGAAGCTCCTTCCTATTAAGGTAGGCTAGGAAGGGTTCGGTCCTTGGAGAAATAACAGCTCATGAGCAGAGGGTGTTATTTCGGCATCCGAACCCCGATGGTATCTGCATTGTGTTCGGCTGCTGGGGGTTTGACCAGGTCCGTACTAGATTCTCTGCTCTCACCCTGCCACACTACGGATGGCTTAAAGAGCCTTTCCACATAGGTGTTAGGCGGGACGGGGTCGCGCTTGGCGCACATGCGAGCGAGGATGTTGGCTGTCTGGTTACTGTCTCGAGTGATATGATGGAATTCAAGTCCCTCAAACCGAGATGATATTTTTAATACGGCGTTTCGATATGCCACCATTTTTTGATCTTTTGCATCAAACTCTCCATTGACCTGGGATATTGTAAGGTTTGAATCGCCGCGCACCTCAAGGTGTTATATACCCATGGAGACAGCCATGCGAAGGTCGTCTAGAAGCGCCTCGTATTCAGCTGCATTATTGGAGTCTGTATACATGATTTGTAACACGTAGCGGATTGTGTCCCCGGTGGGGGATGTCAAGATGACACCAGCCCCCAGTCTGGCTAGCATTTTAGAGCCGCTGAAGTACATAATCCAGTTGGAGTATTAACTATACTCTTTAGGGAGTTCGGCTTCCGTCCATTCAGCGACGAAGTCAGACAGCACCTGAGATTTAATAGCCCGATGTGGCTTGTATGTTATTTGAATGGTAGGAGTTCGATGGCCCATTTGGCAATGCGGCCAATGGTGTCCCTGTTGTTGATAATGTCGTTAAGTGGTACTTCAGATGCCACTATGATCGAACACTCTTGACAATAGTGTCGTAGTTTTCAGGATGCCATAAAGACCATATAAGCTATCTTTTCGTAGTGGGGGTGTCGGGATTTGCATGGTGTGAGGACCTTTGATATGTAATAAACTGGCTTTTGGATGGGGAATTTATGTCCCTCTTCCCCTCGCTTGATGATGAGTACGACACTTAATTACTACCTGGTGAGTAGCGGAGATATAAAGCAACATAGGCTTGCCAACACCTGGGGCAGCCAGGATTGGGTTGCCTGCTAGTAAGACCTTGATTTCTTCCAATCCGGCTATGACATCATTCATCCATTCAAAGCTATCAATGCGTCTAAGTAGCTTGTAAAGTGGTAATGCTTTCTCTGCTAATCTGGAGATAAAGAGGCTTAAAGCCACCATGCACCCTGCTAGTTTTTGGACTTGCTTTAGGTCTGTTGGTATAGCCAATTGTGACAAGGCTCGGAGCTTAGCTGGGTTTGCTTCAATTCCTCTATGGGAAACAATGAACCCTAGCAGCTTTCTGCTGGAACTTCGAAGAGACATTTTTCTGGATTGAGCCATATGTCGTATGTTCGGAGGTTGTCGAAGGTGATGCGAAGGTCGTCCACCAGTGTTTCGACGTGTTTGGTTTTGATGACCACGTCATCCACATATGCTTCGACTGTTTTGCCGATTTGTTTTTCCAAGCATGTTTGAATCATACGTTGGTAAGTGGTACCAGCATTTTTAAGCCCAAAGTGCATAGTGTTGAAGCAAAAAGGGTTGTACGGGGTGACGAACACCGTTGTGGCCTGGTCGGATTCCTTCATTTTAATCTGATGGTATCCGGAATAAGCGTCGAGGAAACATAGTGAGTCGTGTCCTGTGGTCGCATCGATGATCAGGTCAATGTGGGGCAACAAGAAAGGATCTTTAGGGCAAGCCTTATTGAGGTCTTTGAAGTTGACACAAAGGCGCCAGGATTTGTCGTTCTTTGGCACCATGACCAAGTTGGCTAACCAATCCGGGTGTTTGATTTCCCTAATGAACTAGGCCTCCAGCAGTTTGGCTAGCTCTTCTCCCATGGCCTGACGCTTGGGTTTAGAAAATCGCCGTTGTGTCTGCTTAATGGGTTTAAACGACTTAACTATGTTTAGGCTGTGTTCGGCCAGCCTGCGTGGGATGCCAGGCATGTCCGAAGGGTGCCAGGCGAAAATATCCCAATTTTTGCGTAAGAATGTGTGTAAGGCGGCATCCACTGCCGGATCCAGCTGCGCTCTGATAGACGCTGTTTTATTGGGGTCCATCGGGTGCACTTGAAATTTAACTATTTCATCTGCTGGCTTGAAAGAGGTGGATTTAGGACTCTTATCAAGGATCACATCGTCCTCGTCCACTGTAGACCATAGGGTGGTTAGTTCTTCTGCCGCTAGGGCTTCGGATAGTGCCACGAGGGCTATGGATGTAGTTTTGTTTTCGGCTTGGAGAGCTTTGTCCGGGTCACTCGAAATTGTGATTATTCCATTGGACCCTGGCATTTTAAGCTTCATATACCCGTAGGGTATAGCTTGGAAACATGAGAAAGTGTCATGTCCGAGGATAGCGTCATATTCGCTATTGAAGGGGACCACATGGAATAGCAACTCTTCAGACCTATAATTTCCGGGCGTACCGAATACCACATCCAATTTGATTCTCCCAGAGCATCATGCTTCTCGACTGGGGATGATTCCTCAAAAGGTGATGCTGCTTTGCTCGATGCGTGTTCTACCAATCTACATCTTGTCGAGCGTGTCCTCGTAAATGAGGTTAAGCCCACTGCCGCTCTCCATGAGTACTTTGGTGAGTCAAAAACCGTCCACTATGGGGTTTAGTACTAGGGCGGCGGGTGCTCGGACTGATTGGACCTTTGGTTCGTCTTCGGCGGTGAAGGTTATTGCAGCGTCGTTCCATGGGCTCAGTGTGGTTACTTGGTGAACTTCGCTGAGGTCATGGAGTGCCCTCTTACGCCCATTATTTGAAGAAAAGGTCTCGTAGACAGTGAGGACGTTAAAATCATCCCTCTCTAGAGAGTTTTTCTCTGGAGTGATAGTGGCGAGTATGGACTCCCCACTCTTTGCTACTTGCCGGAGTACCCAACATGCGCGAAGGCTATGGGTTGAGTCTATATTGGAGTCGCATGTATCAGACAAGGCTTCTTAAGGAGTTCGTCAAGAACGGACCTATATCCCCTAAAGGTTTTGTTTTTCCTGCCAACGAACTGATATCAGATGCCTCGCTAGGGTGTATCCGTTTAGCCCGGGCTGCACACTACTTAAAGGCTGGCTCCAGTTGAGTTTTTTGGGCCTTCCATGTGCTTTCCATCATGCAGTACTTTTGTACCACCCGTGATAGTTCTGTGAAGCTCCGTATGTGACGACGGTCGAGGGCATTCTGGATTCCCTCGTTGGTACAATTGCAATGGAAGACTGAGACTACATCGTCATCGCAGCAATCTTTGATCTTGTTTTTAACAAGTAGGAATCTGGCCCAAAAGTGATGGACCATTTCCTGAGGTTGCTGTCGTACATACATCAGGCAATTTATGTCTGGAGGGCCTGAATTTCTTGGAGAGTATTTACTGTGGTGGGTGGGTGGGCTAAAATTTGAATCCCGATCCAAATCTATGTCTGGAGCTTGCAAGATCTCCGAGGTGACCAGTTTGGGTCCGGGGAGATCCAAGTGCTCCCCAGATCCTACAGCCAATTCAGAGTTTGGGGGGGGGGGAGTCCCATCCGAAGGGAGGGTGTCGGTGTCAAAACCGGCGGATCTCGGGTAGGGGGTCCCGAACTGTGCGTCTAGGCGGATGGTAACAGGAGACAAGGGACACGATGTTTTACCCAGGTTCGGGCCCTCTTGATGGAGGTAAAACACTACGTCCTGCTTGATTAATATTGATGATGTGTGTTACAAGAGTAGATCTACCACGAGATCAAGGAGGCTAAACCCTAGAAGCTAGCCTATGGTATGATTGTTGTTCGTCCTACGGACTAAAGCCATCCGGTTTATATAGACACCGGAGAGGGCTAGGGTTACACAGAGTCGGTTGTAATGGTAGGAGATCTACATATCCGTATCGCCAAGCTTGCCTTCCATGCCAAGGAAAGTCCCATCCGGACACGGGACGAAGTGTTCAATCTTGTATCTTCATAGTCTTGGAGTCCGGCCGATGATGATAGTTCGGCTATCCGGACACCCCCTAGTCCGGAACTCCCTCAGTAGCCCCTGAACCAGGCTTCAATGATGACGAGTCCGTCGCGCATGTTGTCTTCGGCATTGCAAGGCGGGTTCTCCCTTCGAATAATTCATAGAAGATTGTGAACACCAGGATAGTGTCCGGCTCTGTAAAATAATTTCCACATACCACCGTAGAGAGAATAATATTTACACAAGTTCAATCTGCTGACGTATTTCGTGGCGTGACGTCACACCACTACCAAGCCTTTACTCGAATCGTTTTTATTGTACCACCTCAGCGCGTTTGGCGAAGCGGTTTCCTTGGCACGTCTTGTCGAAGCAGAGATCGTGTTCCCCTTATTCCGGGATTCCCATCAATACGGACGTGGGTAACCCAACCGCGCCATTGATTGTGGCGCTTGGGAGATAAGCGAGTTTTACCAGGCCAGTGGGGACACATGTTTTCGTCCGCCCATAAGGGGATTAAGATCCAACCCTTTTACCTGTGCCTTCTTCCTCCTTGGCTTATCCATCTCTGCGAACTCGAGCTCCAGCGCCCAAGTGCGCACTCCTCACCTCAACCTTCTCCAACTATGTCCGGAGCGGGAGGCAAGTGGATGGCCTCATCCAGAAGCTGCGCAGCGCCGGATACTTGTCCAGTGACATCGCACACCAGCTCCCCGACGAGGGAGAGCTCATCCCCACCCCCAGGGCCCATGAGAGGGTAGTATTCCTTCCCCATTTCCTCCGTGGACTGGGTGTCCCACTCGATCCCTTTGTCCGGGGGCTCATGTTCTACTACGGCCTAGATTTCCATGATCTGGCCCCGAATTTCATCCTCAACATCTCGGCGTTTATCGTCGTGTGTGAGGCCTTCCTCTGCATCCAGCCCCACTTCGGCTTATGGCTCAAGACCTTCAGTGTCAAGTCGAAGGTTGTGAAGGGCAGCCAAGCGGAGTGTGGAGGCGCCATGGTGGGCAGGATGTCCCACGTTACTTGGCTTGAGGGCACTTTCATGGAAACCATCAAGGGGTGTCAATCGGGGGGGGTTCTACATCACCAAGCCGCGTGACCCTGAATGGGTAGCGGCCCCCAAATTCAGAGCTGGCATCCCCACACGGCTCACCTCCTGGAAAGAGAGCGGCCGGACTTGGGGTGATTCGGAGGAGCTAACCGGACTCCAAGCCTGCGTCCAAAAGCTGGTGGACAAGAAGCTCAAGCTTGTCAACGTGGTCCAGGTCATGCTCATCCGCCAGATTCTCCCGTGCCAACGACGGGGCTTCAACATGTGGGAGTTCGATCCGGCGCGGCACCAGACTTTGAGCGGGCTCTTCGACACTACGTACGAAGATGTCTGGAAGGTGCTGTTCAAGGGCGCCGAGGCTCCCGCATCCGCTACCGAAGATCGCGGATTCAGCTCGCAGCATCCAGCTGACGAGGTAAGTGATTTTGTCCTTTACGGGACGCTTGTTTTTCATAGTTTGACTCTATGCGGGATCTAAACTCCCTTTCCTTTGACATGACTGGCTGAAGAAGGCCGAACAGGCTATCTGTCCGGCCCCATTGCCAGAGGACCCAACGGATGCCCGCTTGACGGGGCTGCTGGCTCCGGCACCCCACGTTGTGCCGGAGAAGAAGGCCAAGAAGAAGGCCACGGATACTCGAAAGAGTTCCCGTTTTCAGGCGTTATTGGACGATGACTCCGAGGCCGACTCCTCCCACAAGGGTGAGGAGGAGAAGAAGAAAGCCTCTCCCCCAGCAGGGGAGGGAAGAAAAGGAAGGCTTCCCCTACGAGGGAGGCCGAAGGGTCCAAGAAGGGAAAAACTCTTTCCCCGGACTGCTCTGCCAACGCCAGTGACGATGACGAGGACTGGCCTCAAAGGGCCAAGCCTCCGGCGAGATCGTAAGTATCCGGACTCCCGAATAGCTTCATGATTATTTCGCCACATAATGTCTCTCTAATGCCGCATACAAACTCTGCAGTCCGCCCAAGGATGATCTTCCCGCATCGTCGAGCGGGTCCTTAGGTGCATCAGATATGGATTCTATTCCGACCGCCTCCACCCCCCGTGACGCGGACGATGCCGAGGTGGGGTCCCGGGAAGGGACCCACCAGGGGGAGGAGGCCCTGGAAGTGTCGCGAGACAACCTCCCGAACTTTGCACCATACTCGGCCCCGGAACCCATAGTGGCTCCGGAGTCCGGCGAGCGACCCCTTCATAAGAAGGGCAAGACCGTGACACCGGCAACCTCTGTCCAACCGGAGGCGCCGGATAACTTGCTGGAGGCGCTCAATGGCGCCTCCATTGAAGAGGAACACCGCACTGTTATGAGTGCGGTGATTCAGAAGGTGCAGCTCGCCAAGAGCGGGCTGACCGAAGCCTGCAGCAGCCTTCTAACAGGCTTTGAAGTAAGAATTTTGAGATATGTAAAATAGTACCACATAGACAGTAGCCCCTGATGCTCGGTTCGGTGTTCGGAAAGAAAAGCCGGACTGAGGATCTAAGAAGATATACGCAGGAGTCATAAAAAATATGTCGATATGGGATTGCAGGCTGCGCTGCTGACCTCTGCCGCACTGACTGCGGAGGTCAATACTTTGAAGGAAAATCTCGAGCGGTCCGAGAACGAGCTCGGCCGTGCCAAGAAGCAGCTCGAGGACAAGGAAGGTGAGTAACACCTTATTAAAATTGCACCTTACAGAAAAGGATTTTGGTTGCAAAAAGAATGACAAGGATAACATGGGTATTGCAGGGGCCACTAACGAGGTGGCGACCCTGAAAGAGGCGGTGGCTGCGGCCGAACGCAATGCGGCCGCGGAGCGCACCGAGCGAGAGAAGCAGGAGGCGCGGGTGGCGGAGGTACAGCAAGAGCTCCAGAATCTCGTGAAAAAACATGAGAGCCTGGAGCGTGACTCGAAGACTCGAGAGTCTGAGCTTGCAACGGCTCTTGAGAGTGCCAGAGCCGCTATGGCCGAAGCCTACAAGGCCCTCCAGGAAATCGAGGTGTTGAAGAAAATAGCAGCGGGTAAGGCATTTTTCATGCAAAGTAAGCATGTGAGTGTTAATTACCTGTTGCTTACCTGAATTTGGAGCTCTCCAGGAGCGTTCGCAGATCTTCCTCGCAGCGTGTCCGATGCTGCCGTGTTCTACCGGGTCGAGGAGGGGAGCTCGGCGGAGAAGGTCTTCTGGTCTCAGTATGCTGAGGCCGGACATCCGGTGCCCCTTAGCGACCAGCTGAAGCAGCTGTTCGAGCTCCACAAGGCGGCCGAACAGACCATGAAGGGCCTCATAGTTCGGCTGTGGCCTAAGGAGGCCATGCCTGGGAGCTACTTTGGCCTGGTGCGGCGACTAGTGGATGCGTGCCCGTGGGTTGAAGTCATCAAGCACTCCGCCTGTATTGAAGGTGCCCGTCGGGCCCTTGCCCGCGCAAAGGTGCACTGGGGCAAGATGGATGCCCAGAAGCTCGTGACGGACCCGCCACTGGAGGGCAAGGAGCATCGCACGCCCGAGATGTATTATAAGAGTGTGCTGAAGGGTGCCTGCACTATTGCGGGCGAGTGCTCCAAAGATGTGATATTTGAGTAGACTCGCGTTTTGTTATCCTGTGCGCTGAAAACTTAGTTCATATGCGCTAAGCAACGCTTTTTAATTTAAAATATTACCTTCTGTGCGGCTGTTTATCAAATCTGAGAGATGGCAAGTCGTTGGCTTCAGCCCCCATGCCACGAGTGCTGGGGTGTTCGGGATAAATATGAGCACTCTTGTTCCCATATTTGGGTCCATCTAGGGAGGCGCTCAACACAACGAACAAGGCAACCGGACTTATAATGCTTGAACACTCTCACTTAGCCATAGAATTCTATAATTTTAAATTTCGGCGAAGCCCCTAGTCTTCGAAAGGCCGAATTTGGGGCGCTATCCATGCCTGGGCCGGACAAAGTCGGCTCCTCGCTCTAAGCGGCATAAGTCTTTAAGGACTCGCAAAAAACCCCTCGAACAGCGACCAACTCTTGCCTCATCATGACGGTCAGTTTTAGCTTTCTCCACTGAGGCGTTAACCCAGCTCAACTGGGGCGCAATCGCAGTGGTTCTCCCAGTGCTATCTTAGCCGATGCAATGGAACGTAAGGTACCAAAACATGGGAGCCGGGCAAACCCAACTATTGACCCAAAACATGATTCAGAGCCGATGCATATAATGCTATAAGTTTGGGGTGCCACACTTGTGAAAGTGTTCGGACTTATCACACCATGATGCGGGAAACATAAGCCCCTGGTGTGTTTAGCCGTACCAAAACGTACGGATGCATAATGTTACAAATGAACATATGTATAAAAGAGAAATGCAATTGGAAGCAAGAAGGTGCTGCATTACTTATTCAAGAAAAACTATTGTAAGTGCAGAACGATACAAATGGCGCGATAAGCAAGGGATGGGACTGTTTAAGCATGTCCCCCTTCAGGGGTAGGCTACAGAATGGTGCGTAAAACGGATTAAATGCTCATAATGGAGACCACCTGGATATTCGTTGTAGCCTTTATGCTTCCCTGGCTGTTGCATCGTGAGTTCGGCAGGTCTGCTGCCGGACAGGGCCTCTGACGAACGGAGTCCTGTGTGTAAAAAAAAAGAAAAAGAAAAAAAAGAACGACACACTTGAGAGCCCCTGGTGTGGTTGAGCCGCAGTCTAGGCCTATCGTGGTCGCGCCCCTCTTCCCATGCCCATGGTATCTTCAGAGCGTAATGGTGTACGCGAAGGATCTATCTTGACGTTTTACAGGGGTTGGGGTTGGGGCCGCACTGCTACGCGTGCTCGGAACATGCCAGGTGGTCTTGTTGTATATTACTCCGGGCGCGTTTAGCCGTGTCCGGTCTCTTAACGGCCGGACTCGAGAATTGCCTTAAGAGGCTGCACTGTACTTCTGCCGCGAGAGCCGCTGTATGTTCCTCCGTTCGGAGAGAGCGTTCAGTGTTTCCGTTGACCGTGATGACCCCTCGAGGGCCTGGCATCTTGAGCTTGAGGTATGCGTAGTGCGGTACCGCATTGAACTTTGCGAACGCGGTACGTCCAAGCAGAGCATGATAGCCGCTGCGGAACGGAACTATGTCAAAGATTAACTCCTTGCTTTGGAAGTTATCCGGGGATCCGAAGACCACTTCCAGTGTAACTGAGCCTATACAATTGGCTTCTACACCTGGTATGATGCCTTTAAAGGTCGTCTTGGTAGGTTTAATCCTTGAGGGGTCTATGCCCATTTTGCGCACTGTGTCCTAATAAAGCAGGTTCAGGCTGCTGCCGCCGTCCATCAGGACTCTGGTGAGGTGAAATCCATCGACGATTGGGTCTAGGACCAATGCGGAGAATCCGCCATGGCGGATGCTGGTGGGGTGGTCCCTTCGGTCAAAAGTGATCGGGCAGGAAGACCATGGATTGAACTTCGGGGCAACTGGCTCCATCGCGTATACATCCCTGAGTGCACGCTTCCGCTCCCTTTTGGGTATGTGTGTTGCGTATACCATGTTCACCATCCGCACCTGTGGGGGGAAACCCTTCTGTCCTCTATTGTTCGGCGGTCGGGTCTCTTCCTCGTCATCGTTGTGCAGCCCCTTGTCATTGTTTTCGGCAATTAACTTGCCTGCCTGCTTGAATACCCAACAGTCCCTGTTGGTGTGATTAGCTGGCTTTTCGGGGGTGCCTTGTATCTGGCACAAGCGGTCGAGTATTCGGTCCAAATTGGACGGACCCGGAGTAGTTGTATTGAATGGATTTTTCCACTGACCGGGTTTAGAGCCTCGGAATCCGGCATTGACTACCGTATCCTCACTATTGTCGCTGTTAATGCGGCGTTTGTTTTTGTTACGACGCGACCTGCCATTACGGTCCTTGATATCCGGACTGCCAGAATTTTTGCTAAGGTTGTTGCTGCGTGCTAGCCAGCTGTCCTCACCCGCGCAGAAGCGGGTCATGAGTGATGTGAGGGCTGCCATGGATTTCGGCTTTTCCTGTCCTAGGTGCCGGGCAAGCCACTCGTCGCGGATATTATGCTTGAATGCTGCAAGGGCCTCCGCATCCAGACATTCGACGATTTGGTTTTTCTTGGTTAAGAACCGTGTCCAAAATTGTCTGGCCGATTCGTCTGGCTGCTGAATTATGTGGCTTAGGTCCTCAGCGTCTGGTGGTCGCACATACGTGCCTTGGAAGTTATCGAGGAATGCGGCTTCCAGGTCTTCCCAACTCCCAATTGACTCTGCTAGCAAGCTGTTAAGCCAATGCCGGGCTGGTCCTTTAAGCTTGAGGGGGAGATATTTGATGGCGTGAAGATCGTCACCGCGGGCCATGTGGATGTGAAGGAGATAGTCTTTGATCCAAACCGCGGGGTCTGTTGTGCCATCGTACGATTCAATATTCACGGGTTTAAACCCTTCGGGGATTTGATGATCCATTACTTTGTCTGTGAAGCATAGTGGGTGTGCGGCGCCTCTGTACTAGGCGATATCACGACGGAGCTCAAAAGGGCTTTGTCTATTTTGTTTGGCCCGGCCGGACTTAATGTGTCCGGCGTGACGGTTGTCGCCATGTATCATGGGGCGCCCACGCGATCCATAGATCGATCTTGATTGTCTTTCCCTATCCTCCAATATATCTCGCAAGTTCGGAGCGTTCCCCTGTGGCCTTGCGCTTTTCGAGTGATGCCGGGGTACGGGTTTAGTGAAGGGCCTAGAGGCCTCTCTGTCGTGACCACGAGGTGGTCGGTCAGCCGTATTGTCTCCTGGTGATGCGGGTTCATACGCCTCCTCCTCTAATCGGGGGAGCAGCTTGCGTTTAGGGTAGCTTTTGGAGGGGCGTTCGAGCTCATGCTCTTCGGCCGCAAGGACTTCAGTCCATCTGTCGGCTAGCAGATCTTGATCAGCTCTAAGCTATTGCTGCTTTTTCTTGAGGCTGTTCGCCGTGGCCATAAGCCTATGTTTAAAACGCTCGTGTTCGACGGGATCCTCAGGCACGACGAATTCATCATTGTCGAGGCTTGTCTCGTCTCCGGAGGGAGGCATGTAGTCCTCTACCTCTTCTTCTGCCGCTCTCTCATGAGGGCTGGCGTCTCCGTCCTCCTGCGCTGGATCTTGCTGGAGTGGGTTGTCTTCGGCACTGTCCGGTGTATTATTATCTCCAGTGCCGAAATCTTCGTTCTTGCTGTGGCGGGATTTAGAGGGGCGCCGATGACGCTGGCGCTTGGGCTGTTTCTTGGAGGGGTCATCCTCCGCTGTTCCTTCACCATTCCCATCCTTTGGGATATCCACCATGATGAGGTGGCTTTCCAGTGCCCGGTGGGCGTTGGTTCTTGGTCGTCTCCGGCATCGTCGTCCATACCGTCGATGTCTTCAGAGTCATAGTCTAGCATGTCGGTTAGATCGTCGACAGTGTCTACCAAGTGGGTGGTGGGTGGGTTTTGAATTTCTTCGTCGCCCGCATCCCAACCGTCCTAACCGCAATCTGGCCAGGGCTCTCCTGATAACGAGAGATATTTTAGCGAACTTAAGATGTCGCCGAAAGGTGAGTGTTGAAAGATGTCCGCTGCGGTGAACTCCATGATCGGCGCCCAATCAGATCCGATCGGAGGGGGCGCGGGAGGTTCGGAGTCCGGCAAGGAGTCCGGCACCTCGGAGTCACGAGCTTCATGGGGGACAAGATCAGAGTTCGGCTCTATCGCCGTAGAGGTTGCAGCCCCCGAGGCGGTGTCTAGCCATCCGTCCTCGACCTGCGCAGCCGGCTCCGAATTGAAGATCGGAGCGGGTTCGAGTGCGGCCTCCAGGGTACTTTTTAGGACCCCGACTCGATGCCACATCGATCTAGCATGTAACACCTCATATCACTTTGCAGCCTCACGCATGGTATTCCCACGGGTGTCATCTTACCTTTGCCCGAGACCGTTTGCGCCTTTTGGCACACGTATATGATAGTGTCGCTAGCATCCATATGGTAAGGAGCCCAGGCTGACATGGCTAGTCATAAACCCAAAGTGGCACAGACTTACAGGGACATGCATCCATGACCCAGCATCGAACGTGTCGGTCATCAGCAAGTGAACCCGGGCTGTAGCACTGGGCTAGCAGGACTCCGGTAAACCGGGCTGTAGCGGGCTAACAGGACTCCGGTATCCATCGCGTGACATTACCCCGAAGGGACAGACACAGGAACGAAGAAGGACACATGCCGACCAGCCTAAGTGTTCCGGAGCAGTAGCAAGCTACCAAGGCTCAGTGGAGACACTAGGAGACATTTCTCGGTAAGAGAGGCTACTAAGAATAAACAACTAGATAGTCAGATCCCACACATACCAAGCATTTCAATCATACACACAATATGCTCGATATGTGCAAATACAACAAGGCATCACAACATGACTCTACAACACAAGTACTTTATTTAAAGGCTCAGGGAGCCATACATATCATACACACAAGTACGGGTCACACGACCCAGCATTCAAGTCATACAGACATACAAGCCAACAGCGGAAGTAACTTGTCTGAGTATAGACAACTAGTAAAATAAAAGAGGCTTGGGTAAGCCTAGCTATACTACATGGTCCTTCACAAGCTCAGGATCACCACCTGGGCCTCAGTCTACTCATCGATGTCAACGTCTACGAAGAACCCATCAGAAGGGGTTGCAGCGTCTTCTGAAAAAATGTAAATTAAAGCAACATGAGTACAAAGGTACTCAGCAATACTTACATCAGATCCTACATACATGCACATTATCAAGAAGGGTTGGTGGGGTTATTGCAGCAAGCTAGCTTTGACTCTTGGCTAAGCTATCCTACGAGACACCAACTTGAAATGGTTTTGCGCACATGAGTCCACTACTCATCACTTCACTACACCACCGAGGATCCACCTCCGTCATCCTACGGAAGAGCCATCCTCAGCACTCACGCTTATCTTGAGATTTTTAGTAGTATCCATTTACTTGTCTATGACCTGTATGGGCAACCAAGTAGTCCTTTACCACGGACGCGGCTATTCGAATAGATAATGTTAACCCTGCAGGGGTGTACTTCTTCATACATGTTTCCACCACTTAGCGTCTACACACGACATGTGCTCGGCAGACTTCAGGCGAAAGTCGACATGGGTGTAGACCACGACCTACCTAAGCACCTAAGTCTCTAGTCCAGGTTTATCGCCTATCCAGGTTCCATCCGCAGGGAGTCCGGCCGAGGTTTCCACATACGGCCCCAAACGATGTGTACAGGGTTCCCGAGATACCTAACGGGTATCCGGTACACCGTGCCACGTACCTACCGCATCACAGCCCACCCCGCAGGTCAGCGTTGTCCACGGCCTCCAGTAAGCTACAAACACCAGAAACTACTTGCAACTCCTGGACAGAGGACTAGGGTGAATAAGAAGTCGAGCGGGGTCATATTTCAGGGCCCAATGCATGGTAGTAGCTGAATCTTAAATCACAAATACAGATCTCAGTGCTTAAGGTCGGCTTCAATGAAACAACCCACCATGTACTCCTACATGGCCTCTCATCGATACCTTTACCAAATCGTGTTCAACACATCACTCTCATTACCGACATGATCATTTCACTCTAGCCCATCACCCAGATGAACCAGACCTGACACGACTCTAAGCATAGCAGGCATAGCATGGTAGGAACAACACATACATATGGCTCAATCAACTCCTACACATGCTAGTGGGTTTCATCTAGTTACTGTGGCAATGACAGGTCATGCAGAGGAAATGGGTTCAACTACCGTAGCACACATCAGTTTGAAACGCGTTTTCTTAATGCAGTAAAAGAGAGCAGAAGCGAGAACATGGGATTGTATCGATATGATCAAATGGTTGGTTGCTTGCCTGATGGGTCGATGCACTGATATTGTTCTTCGTTAGGGTAATCGTGGTACTCCTCGGAGGCAGAACCTGCCGCAAAGAGCACCAATACACAAACATCACCAAACAATATGCAACAATATGATGCATGCATGAGACAAGGCAAAATGAGTGTATTGGGCTAATGCAACTAAGACCAGATGGGTTTGAACCAGTTTGAACCAAAGATTCAAGTTTCAAACTCATAAATGGCCCTTTTAAGTGCTTTATCTTGTTCTGCACTAAACATCAGGTTAGCTTGCTTAAACATGCATTAAACCAGTACAGATGGGTAGATTGGATTTTTTGATCATTTTTCATATATAAAACTTTGCATTTGGAGTTACAGATTAATTTCTATGATTTTTTTAAAGTTTGTGGTATTTACTGGAATTTCGTGTGTAATAATAATTCCAGTAAATAAATTACTGCGTCAGCATTACGTCAGGATGACGTCAACGGTCAATGGAACAGTCCAGGTCAACCCTGACTAGTGGGTCCCGTGTGTCAGTGTAATTAGTTTAACTAAATATTAATCAAAACTAATCCTGATTAGTTAACAGGGCTAGGCCCCACCTGTCATTGACCCAGGGGGGTCAAACTGGGCCCGCCCTAGGTGAAACGAGGGGTCAGCGGGGTCAACTCACCGGTGTTTAGCCGCCGGCGAGGCCGAACACGGCGGCGAGAGTGGTTTTGTGCATTCCGACGACCAAATGAGCGGCGGAGGGCATCTACGTGTAGCTGGGAGCAAGCCACAGCTCTTGGTGGCGTTGGTTGAGCTAGGGGTGGCCGGAAACGGCACCGGCGATGACTTTGGCGGTTGCCGGAGTTCGGGTGATGATGAACCCGAGGCTACGGAGCACAGCGAGGCTCGTGGTGAGGTGCTACGGGTTCCTACGAGTGCGGTGAGTGCGTTGGACATGGTGGTGTGGCCAGTGGGTGGCCGGAGTCACGTCGGCGACGAGCTCCGCGGCGGCGCGTGCGGGTGAGCTTCGTGCAGTCGCTACGGGGCTCGAGAGCGAGAAAGGAAAGGGGGGAGAGGTACCTGGGCTCACGGCGATCTCGAGGAAGCAGACGGCGCGGTCGGGGACGAGCTGGTGCGGCGGCGACGGCGAAGGGGATCTCCGGCAATGGCGGAGTCGGGCGAGGTCGGTGCAGAGGCCTCGGGGCAAGCGAGCGCTCGGGGCTCGGCTAGCTCAAAGAAGAGGAGGGCGGCGGAGCTCCTGGACACGACGGCACGGTGCAAGGACGACGGAGAGCGCGACTACAGCGACGGTGCGACCGCGGTGGCGTCGGCCATGGCACGGGAGAGCGAGGGAGAGAGGCAGGGGGAGAATGGATGTGTCCACGGGGTTCAGGGCACGATGTGGAGCTCATCCAGGCCAGCGGAGAGGCGAGGGGAGGAAGCAGGGCGGCGGGCAGCTGAGTGGCGCGCGCTGGTGCCGCCGTTGAGCACCTGCCTGCCTGCCTGGCAAAGGCAAGCAACTCGCTGGAGCGGCTGCTGGGCTGGGCCGGCTAGGTGGGCTGGCTAGGTTAGTTCCCTCTTCTCTCTTTTATTTCTCCTTTTTTATTTATTCTGTAGCTTTGTGGACTTTCTAAAAATACCTAGACAACTCCAAAATTCACCAAACTGCTCATGGCCATTAACTGGAATATATCCAGCATGGAACATTTTAGTTTGGGATTATTTGAGCATTTAAAATAATTTATATAATTTAAATGCCCAAACTCAAATACTTATGATTTAATTCAAAGACCTTAGGATGACCTAGGAAATTGTGCACCACTTTTGGCAGAGGTTCTGAACCAAGACAAAAATGATGGACATTTTAGAAGGGCATTTCAGGTTCATTGAAAAATATTTTTAGTAAACCCTAGTTGGATTCAGAGGGGGCTGGGGGTTCTGTCATCCCCATTTCAAGTTTCTGTTGAGAAAAATAGACATGATGCAACACTCTAATGCATGAACTAGCTAGGGTGTGACAACTCACCCCCACTCAAAAGAATCTCGTCCCGAGATTTAGGTTCCTCCGGAAAGAAGGCGGGGTACTCAAGTCGAAGACGATCCTCCCTTTCCCAAGTTGCTTCCTTCTCAGAATGGTGCGACCATTGAACCTTGAGAAACTTGATGTTATGATGTTGAGTGGTACGCTCGGCTTGATCGAGGATACGAACGGGGTACTCTCGATACATGAGGTTATCTTGAAGATCAAGCGTTTCGTGGTCCACTCCACGGATAGGATCCGAGAAGCAACGCTTGAGTTGAGAAACATGGAAGACGCCGTGGACTCTGGAGAGATGCGGAGGTAGTTCCAATTGGTAGGCAACTTCTCCTCGTTTAGCGAGAATGCGAAAGGGTCCAATGTAGCGAGGAGCCAATTTGCCTTTAATACCGAAACGATGGGTTCCCTTCAGAGGAGTAACCCAAAGGTAAGCCTTCTCGTCAACCTCAAAATTCATAGCCTTATGTTTTCGGTCGCATTGACTCTTTTGACGAGATTGGGCTGTTTTCAACTTTTCACGGACAATGCGAACTTGCTCTTCTGCTTCCTGGATCATGTCCGGGCCAAAGAATTGTCTTTCCCCAGTTTCTGACCAGTTAAGAGGCGTTCGACACCTTCGTCCATAGAGAACTTCAAAAGGGGCTTTACCCAAGCTAGATTGATAGCTGTTGTTATAAGCAAATTCGGCAAATGGAAGGCATTTCTCCCAATCCATTCCGAATGAGATAACAGAAGCTCGAAGCATGTCTTCTAGAATCTGGTTGACACGTTCTACTTGACCACTTGATTGAGGGTGAAAAGCAGTGCTAAAGGAAAGGCGAGTTCCCATAGCATTTTGGAAACTTTCCCAAAATCGAGAGGTGAAGAGACTTCCTCGATCCGAGTTAATTTCCAGTGGAACACCATGGAGGGATACTATTCGGGAGATGTACAAGTCTGCTAGTTGACTAGCGGTTATACTCTCGCGAACAGGCAAGAAATGGGCTACTTTGGAAAGACGATCGACAACGACGAAGATAGCGTTATTTCCTCTCTTGGTCCTGGGAAAACCGGTGATGAAATCCATACCAATTTTATCCCATTTCCATTCAGGAATAGCTAAAGGTTGAAGGGTGCCAGCAGGCCGTTGATGCTCTGCTTTTACACGACGACAGACGTCGCAACTAGCAACAAACTGAGCAATGTCTCTCTTCATCCTAGTCCACCAGAACCTCTGGCGTAGGTCCTGATACATCTTGGTACTACCGGGATTAATGGTGAGAGGAGATTCATGAGCCTCCTTAAGGATCAACTGCCGTAGATGCTGGTTCTTGGGAACCACTAAACGGTTCTCAAAGTACACAACACCATGATCATTTGTGGAGAAACATCTAGCACCTCTGCTAGCAATGTTCTCCTTGATCCTAGATATCCCTTTATCTCGCTTTTGGGCAGCGATAATTTGATCCGTAAGAGTAGGTTTCGCCACCAAGGTGGAAAGAAATCCTTGAGGAACAATGTGAAGGTTAAGCTTCCGAAATTCCTCATGGAGAAGCGGTTGACTTTGTTGTAACATCAGATTGTTACAATAAGATTTACGACTTAGTGCATCAGCCATGACATTGGCCTTTCCTGGGGTGTAAGTTATCCCTAAGTCGAAATCTGTGATCAACTCAACCCAACGTCTTTGCCTGAGATTCAAATCCGGTTGGGTGAATATGTACTTCAGACTTTGGTGATCAGTGAAGATTTCGCAACGATTACCGAGGAGGTAATGTCGCCAGGTTTTGAGTGCATGGACTACAGCTGCAAGCTCTAGATCATGAGTAGGATAATTCTCCTCATGTGGGTGCAATTGCCGTGAGGCATAAGCAATTACGTGATGATCTTGCATAAGAATGCAACCTAGTCCTTGTCGCGAGGCGTCGCAATAGATAACAAAGTCCTTAGAAAAATCTGGTGGTACCAGTACGGGAGCAGATGTCAGGCGTCTTTTCAGTTCCTGAAAGCTGTGCTCACATTGTGGAGTCCACTCAAACTTTTTATCTTTCTTGAGGAGTTCAGTTAGAGGTTTAGCAACCTTGGAGAAGTTCTCGACGAAGCGACGACAATAGCTCGCTAAGCCTAGGAAACTCCGAACTTGCTTGACCAATTCAGGTGGAGTCCAGTTAAGGACGGCTTGAACTCGCTCGGGATTGACAGCAATACCCTTACCAGAAATTACATGTCCTAGATAGGTCACTTCTGGCAACCAAAATTCGCATTTAGAAAATTTGGCATAAGGGCGATGCTCTCGAAGTTTCATCAACACTAGCCTTAGATGCTCATCATGTTCTTCCTCGTTCCTGGAGTAGATGAATATATCATGGAGGTAAACCACGACGAACTTATCCAAATACTCCATGAAGATTGAGTTCATTAACCGAGAGAAAGTGGTTGGAGCGTTGGTTAAACCGAAGGACATGACGGTGTACTCATATTGGCCATAACGAGTAACAAAGGCCGTTTTAGGAATGTCCCCATTCCTGATTTTGATTTGGTGGTAGCCCAACCTCAAATCCATTTTGGAGAAGACTGAGGATCCAGCGAGGTGATCATACAGATCGTTGATCCTGGGGAGCGGATACTTGTTCTTGATTGTGACCAGGTTGACTGGTCGATAGTATACAACCATCCGATCCGTACCATCCTTATTCTTAACGAAGAGGACGGGACAAGCCCATGGAGACGAACTAGGACGGATGAAACCCTTTTTCAAGGACTCATCGAGTTGTTTCTTAAGCTCGGCTAGTTCTAGTGGTGCCATTTTATAGGGTCTTCTAGAAATTGGGACAGTTCCTGGAATGAGATCTATTACGAACTCGACATCTCTGTCAGGTGGAACACCTGGCAATTCCTCTGGAAAGACATCCAGAAAGTCACGGACTACCGGAACGTCTTCGAGGTCTGGCAACGGACTGTCGTTAAGAGAATATAGCTGTCGCTTGGCTACTCGGGTCAAGACATTGACTATCTTTCCCGAAGGATGTGTGAGTTGAACAATCCTAGAGAAGCAATCAATCTTAGCATGATGGGCTGACATCTAGTCCATACCCAAGATGATATTAATATCCGAAGATTTGAGAGCTATCAAAGATATGAGAAAAACAAGTCTGTCGACTTGAAATTTCATTCCCATGGCTTAGTCTAGAAGTTTGCCATTTGGATCCCGGGGTTTGAATTACCATAGAGGTGGGCATCTCACAGAATGTGGTATTATGCAGTCGAGCATATCTCTCGGATATAAATGAATGAGATGCTCCAGTATCGAAAAGAACAGATGCCGGGTGGCAGTTAACAAGGAGCGTACCGAGAACGACGTTGGGATCCTCTTGAGCTTCTTCAGCAGAGATACAGTTGACATGGCCACGTGCAGCGGTGGCCGGCTTGGAGTAGAACACTTTCCCTGTCGGCTTGCCACGACCAACAGCTTTTCCAGACTGGTTGGGGTTGGTCTGGGACACTTGCGTAGGTAGTGGCCCGATTCCCCACACTTGAAGCATGTCACGGAGCTAGTGCGTGGAGGAGCATTGTTGGTTGGACCACCATAGGGCTTGGCTGGTGCAAACTGTTGAGCGGGGTGAGGCGCCTGAAAGGATGGCCTCGGTGTGAACCTGGGTGGCAGGGCAGTGTTAGGCACCCACACCCGGCGCTTCTTAGGACCAGCACCGCATGAGGAACCCATGTCACGGCCATGCTTGCGTGTTGCTTCAAAATCAGTCTGACCAGACTCAGCACTGATGGCTTTGTTAACAAGCTTCTGAAAAGATGTGCACTCATGCAGACGGAGGTCGCGGCGAAGCTCAGGGCTAAGTCCCTTGCGGAACCTTGCTTGCTTCTTTGCATCAATGGAAACTTCCTCAGTTGCATACCGTGCTAGGTTACCGAACTCCCTGCTGTATGCATCCACAGAGAGTCGGCCTTGAGTGAAACTGCAGAACTCCTCACGTTTACGGTCCATAAGACCCTCCGGAATGTGATGTTCATGGAAAGCCTCGCTGAATTCAGCCCAAGTTGTGACCTGGCCCACTGGGCGCATGGCTCCATAGTTCTCCCACCATAGACTGGCGGGGCCTTCAAGATGATATGCAACAAATGTGACCTTGTCAGATTCAGCTACGAGTGCAGAGCGTAGCTTGTGAGTAATACTGCAAAGCCAGTCATCAGCATCGAGGGGCTCGACGGAGTGGTGGAAAGTGGGTGGATGTAACTTGATGAAATCACTGAGTGACACCAAGTTATTCCTCTGATGGTGTGCCGTGTTTTGCTCGATGCGCTCCAACAAACGGTTGGTCTCCCGCTTGTTTCTCTCGGCCTCCAGCATAACCTCGGCCAGAGAAGGAGGGTGAGGCAGGTTTGTGTCCCCAACTCTGCTGCCTTCGGCCTGCTCTGGGGGAGCAGGGTTGGTGCGGGTGTTAACCATCCTAGGAAAACAAGACAATGGTTTAGACCAGGATGATAGGATTCTGACATAGAAATGTAGAATGTAATGGATAACTTGGAATGTAAGATGATCATCCATATGACATGGTAGATACAGAAACTGCTTCTTTTATTCCATCGTCATACACACCATACAAATTTTAGTACAAAACCAAACAAAGTACTACTACGGTGGAAGGAAGATTACATCTCATCGGAGGCATTCCAAGCTCCTATACATTATTTTTCTACACCTCCGAAAGGCGGTACAAGCTAAGTCATATCCCATGAGTCACGCAGGACGGTGGACGATACAACTAGTACGATACTAGTGATACTACTACTAACTCAGACAGCTCCGTAGTAGTCTTCATAGAAGTCACCACCATAGCCTGGAAGCTCAACGTGATCATCCGGAAACAGTCAGTCCCGTGGAGCTTGTGGACCATAGGGGCTAGGATGAGGTCTTGGACCAACAAATGGTGGCCTGCGGGGACCACGAGGTGGGGTGATGCCTCCTACATCACGCCAATCCATCATGTCTGGCAGAGCAGATCTCACAGGATAGAGATCTCGCATATCCATATATCCAGCTTGCACAGCCGGTGCAAACCGAGTCAAAGTGGCCCAATGATCAGCACGGGTATTGAAAAGCTCTAGTCTCAAGGCCCGATTTTCACGGTCCTTGTCTTCAAGCAACTGTGCAGTGGTGCGGGTCAGTGAATCCTCCTGAGTGGAGTCAGCATAGATAGCCTGGAGATACCCTTGTGCTCCCGGGAGTGAAGTTGGCATATATCGGAAGCCGGAGTCCCGAAATAGGCCAGTCCTGACTCGCATGATGGTTATCATAGAGTAGGCAGCATCCTGCACAGCCATCTCAATAGTAACCCCGAGTCCATAGGAGCAGTGGAGGGGCTCGGTAGATCCAGGATAAGATGGAAATATCCTGACAGTGCAAAAATATTGGCTTTGATTAAAGTCTCAGAATTGCTCTTTGACCGTGTACTCAGGATACCAATGGTACCCTGCCTCAGTCATTACCCTGACCAACATGGCAGTATGGCCGGGTACATCTAGGCATCGAGTCAAACGAACCACTTGATTCTGAGGACGGGAAGCCATCTGGAACATGATAAACACAAGACATTAAGATTCCTAGCAGAAATTGGACAGCATAACGGTTGTAAATGCTCAAAAGAATTTTGAGGCATTTTGCAAAGAAATGCATAGACACTCAACAACATCATATCAAGGTTCTGGGTCCATCTTAGCAACATAATGGGGTAGTAGAACTGAACTAGGCTTGTATCCATCAAACCTATAAGGTACTACTGACTAGTAACACGTGAACCTGATAGAGAGGAGAGATCCTAATTCCTTAACCCCCGGTGGAAGAATAGACTGACTCAGATCAGAATGCCATGAGGTAAAGGAGTAAAAAGAGCCTTACGTTCCATCCCACAATCAATTCCCCTACATATAACTAAAGCATTTCTAGACCCAACATCGACCAGTTTGGCTTGGAGAACCTACAGGCAGTCCGGCTCTGATGCCAACGCTGTCAGGACCCCGACTCGATGCCACATCGATCTAGCATGTAACACCTCATATCACTTTGCGGCCTCATGCACGATATTCCCACGGGTGTCGTCTTACCTTTGCCCGGGACCATTTGCGCCTTTTGGCACACGTATATGATAGTGTCGCTAGCATCCATATGGTAAGGAGCCCGGGCTGACATGGCTAGTCGTAAACCCAAAGTGGCACAGACTTACAGGGACAGGCATCCATGACCCACAATCGAACGTGTCGGTCATCAGCAAGTGAATCCAGGCTGTAGCACTGGGCTAGCAAGAGTCCCGTAAACCGGGCTGTAGCGGGCTAATAGGACTCCAGTATCCATCGCGTGACATTTCCCCGAAGGGACAGACACAGGAACGAAGAAGGACACATGCCGGCCAGCCTAAGTGTTCCGGAGCAGTAGAAAGCTACCAAGGCTCAGTGGAGACACTAGGAGACATTTCCCGGTAAGAGAGGCTACTAAGAATAAACAACTAGATAGTCAGATCCCACACATACCAAGCATTTCAATCATACACACAATATGCTCGATATGTGCAAATACAACAAGGCATCACAACATGACTCTACAACACAAGTACTTTATTTAAAGGCTCAGGGAGCCATACATATCATACACACAAGTACGGGTCACACGACCCAGCATTCAAGTCATACAGACATACAAGCCAACAGCGGAAGTAACTTGTCTGAGTACAGACAACTAGTAAAATAAAACAGGCTTGGGTAAGCCTAGCTATACTACATGGTCCTTCACAAGCTCAGGATCACCACTTGGGCCTCAGTCTACTCATCGATGTCAACGTCTACGAAGAACCCATCAGAAGGGGTTGCAGCGTCTTCTGAAAAAAATGTAAATTAAAGCAACGTGAGTACAAAGGTACTCAGCAATACTTACATCAGATCCTACATACATGCACATTATCAAGAAGGGTTGGTGGGGTTATTGCAGCAAGCCAGCTTTGACTCTTGGCTAAGCTATCCTGCGAGACACCAACTTGAAATGGTTTTGCGCACATGAGTCCACTACTCATCACTTCAATACACCATCGAGGATCCACCTCCGTCATCCTACGGAAGAGCCATCCTCGGCACTCACGCTTATCTTGAGATTTTTAGTAGTATCCATTTACTTGTCTATGACCTGTATGGGCAACCAAGTAGTCCTTTACCATGGACGCGGCTATTTGAATAGATAATGTTAACCCTGCAGGGGTGTACTTCTTCATACATGTTTCCACCACTTAGCGTCTGCACACGACATGTGCTCGGCAGACTTCAAGCGAAAGCCGACGTGGGTGTAGACCACGACCTACCTAAACACCTAAGTCTCTAGTCCAGGTTTATCGCCTATCTAGGTTCCATCCGCAGGGAGTCCGACCGAGGTTTCCACATACGGCCCCGAACGATGTGTACAGGGTTCCCGAGATACCTAACGGGTATCCGGTACACCGTGCCACGTACCTACCGCATCACAGCCCACCCCGCGGGTCAGCGCTGTCCACGGCCTCCAGTAAGCTACAAACACCAGAAACTACTTGCAACTCCTGGACAGAGGACTAGGGTGAATAAGAAGTCGAGCGGGGTCATATTTCAGGGCCCAATGCATGGTAGTAGCTGAATCTTAAATCACAAATACAGATCTCAGTGCTTAAGGTCGGCTTCAATGAAACAACCCACCATGTACTCCTACATGGCCTCTCATCGATACCTTTACCAAATCGTGTTCAACACATCACTCTCATTACCGACATGATCATTTCACTCTAGCCCATCACCCAGATGAACCAGACCTGACACGACTCTAAGCATAGCAGGCATAGCATGGTAGGAACAACACATACATATGGCTCAATCAACTCCTACACATGCTAGTGGGTTTCATCTAGTTACTGTGGCAATGACAGGTCATGCAGAGGAAATGGGTTCAACTACCGTAGCACACAGCAGTTTGAAACGCGTTGTCTTAATGCAGTAAAAGAGAGCAGAAGCAAGAACATGGGATTGTATCGATATGATCAAATGGTTGGTTGCTTGCCTGATGGGTCGATGCACTGATATTGTTCTTCGTTAGGGTAATCGTGGTACTCATCAGAGGCAGAACCTGCCGCAAAGAGCACCAATACACAAACATCACCAAACAATATGCAACAATATGATGCATGCATGAGACAAGGCAAAATGAGTGTATTGGGCTAATGCAACTAAGACCAGATGGGTTTGAACCAGTTTGAACCAAAGATTCAAGTTTCAAACTCATAAATGGCCCTTTTAAGTGCTTTATCTTGTTCTGCACTAAAAATCATGTTAGCTTGCTTAAACATGCATGAAACCAGTACAGATGGGTAGATTGGATTTTTCTGATCATTTTTCATATATAAAACTTTGCATTTGGAGTTATAGATTAATTTCTATGATTTTTTTAAAGTTTGTGGTATTTACTGGAATTTCCTATGTAATAATAATTCCAGTAAATAAATTACTGCGTCAGCATTACGTCAGGATGACGTCAGCGGTCAACGGAACAGTCCAGGTCAACCCTGACTAGTGGGTCCCGTGTGTCAGTGTAATTAGTATAACTACATATTAATCAAAACTAATCCTGATTAGTTAACAGGGCTGGGCCCCACCTGTCATTGACCCAGGGGGGTCAAACTGGGCCCACCCGTGGTCAAACGAGGCGTCAGCGGGGTCAACTCACCGGCGTTTAGCCGCCGGCGAGGCCGAACGCGGCGGTGAGAGTGGTTTTGTGCATTCCGGCGACCAAATGAGCGGCGGAGGGCATCTACGTGTAGCTGGGAGCAAGCCGCAGCTCTTGGTGGCGTTGGTTGAGCTAGGGGTGGCCGGAAACGGCGCCGGTGACGACTTTGGAGGTCGCCGGAGTTCGGGTGATGATGAACCCGAGGCTACGGAGCACAGCGAGGCTCGTGGTGAGGTGCTACGGGTTCCTACGAGTGCGGTGAGTGCGTTGGACATGGTGGTGTGGCCAGTGGGTGGCCGGAGTCACGTCGGCGACGAGCTCCGCGGCGGCGCGTGCGGGTGAGCTTCGTGCAGTCGCTACGGGGCTCGAGAGCGAGAAAGGAAAGGGGGGAGAGGTAGCTGGGCTCACGGCGATCTCGAGGAAGCAGACGGTGCGGTCGGGGACGAGCTGGTGCGGCGGCGACGACGAAGGGGATCTCCGGCAATGGCGGAGTCGGGCGAGGTCGGTGCAGAGGCCTCGGGGCAAGCGAGCGCTCGGGGCTCGGCTAGCTCAAAGAAGAGGAGGGCGGCGGAGCTCCTGGACACGACGGCACGGCGCAAGGACGACGGAGAGCGCGACTACGGCGACGGTGCGACGGCGGTGGCGTCGGCCATGGCACGGGAGAGCGAGGGAGAGAGGCAGGGGGAGAATGGATGTGTCCACGGGGTTCAGGGCACGACGTGGAGCTCATCCAGGCCAGCGGAGAGGCGAGGGGAGGAAGCAGGGCGGCGGGCAGCTGAGTGGCGCGCGCTGGTGCCGCCGTTGAGCACCTGCCTGCCTGCCTGGCGAAGGCAAGCAGCTCGCTGGAGCGGCTACTGGGCTGGGCCGGCTAGGTGGGCTGGCTAGGTTAGTTCCCTCTTCTCTCTTTTATTTCTCCTTTTTTATTTATTCTGTAGCTTTGTGGTCTTGCTAAAAATACCTAGACAACTCCAAAATTCACCAAACTGCTCATGGCCATTAACTGGAATATATCCAGCATGGATCATTTTAGTTTGGGATTATTTGAGAATTTAAAATAATTTATATAATTTAAATGCCCAAACTCAAATACTTATGATTTAATTCAAACACCTTAGGATGACCTAGGAAATTGTGCACCACTTTTGGCAGAGGTTCTGAACCAAGACAAAAATGATGGACATTTTAGAAGGGCATTTCAGTTTCATTGAAAAATATTTTTAGTAAACCCTAGTTGGATTCAGAGGGGGCTGGGGGTTCTGTCATCCCCATTTCAAGTTTCTGTTGAGAAAAAAAGACATGATGCAACACTCTAATGCATGAACTAGCTAGGGTGTGACAGTACTGTCCGGCTGCAGAGCTAAATCATGCTCGCCGTGATAGTGCGACACACTTGGCTGTGGCTCGAATCCATCGAGGATCAAGTCCCCGCGGATGTCAGCCGTGAAGTTCAAACTTCCAAATCTGACCTGACGGCCAGGGGCGTAGCTTTTGATCTGCTCCAGTTGGCCAAGCGAGTTGGCCCGCAGTGCGAAGCCGCCGAATACGAAGATCTGTCCGGGGAGGAAGGTCTCACCCTGGACTGCGTCGCTGATGATGATCGAAGAAGCCATCGAGCCTATCGGTGACGACACAGAGGAACTCTCAATGAAAGCACCAATGTCGGTGTCAAAACCGGCGGATCTCGGGTAGGGGGTCCCGAACTGTGCGTCTAGGTGGATGGTAACACGAGACAAGGGACACGATGTTTTACCCAGGTTTGAGCCCTCTTGATGGAGGTAAAACCCTACGTCCTGCTTGATTAATATTGATGATGTGTGTTACAAGAGTAGATCTACCACGAGATAAAGGAGGCTAAACCCTAGAAGCTAGCCTATGGTATGATTGTTGTTCGTCCTATGGACTAAAGCCATCTGGTTTATATAGACACCGGAGAGGGCTAGGGTTACACAGAGTCGGTTACAATGGTAGGAGATCTACATATCCGTATCGCCAAGCTTGCCTTCCACGCCAAGGAAAGTCCCATCCGGACACGGGACGAAGTCTTCAATCTTGTATCTTCATAGTCTTGGAGTCCGGCTGATGATGATAGTTCGGCTATCCGGACACCCCCTAGTCCGAAACTCCCTCAGAAGGTATCCGGCTTGAGGGGTTCGGAGACCCGAACATATTTGGTTCTCAATATAGGGAGAGAGGTGTCATCGGCTCGTTCCTCGACGACCGCTACCAGGTGGGTGATCGATGGGTGATTAATTTCCCTCTGGTCAGGTTTAAGCCGGATCCGACCATAATCTGTTTAAACCCCAAGGGCGGCGATGTGATCTAGCAGCTCGTTTAAAGACGAGACATCTACCGGATCCATCTTTTCGGAGTTCTCGAGACCGATGCAGAGGCGGTGTTTGGCGATCGTAGGGGGCTTTGTCGGCTTAATGGCCGTACGGGAACCCATGATGAAACCGTTGAGCTGGAGGATCTACCCAGTAGTTAGGCTCCTTCCAGAGGTGATGTTGTCGTTGATTACAAGGTGAGCCATAGATCGCTTTTTCGAGACTACACAGCAGAGCTCTCAATGAAAGCACCAATGTCGGTGTCAAAACTGGCAGATCTCGGTTAGGGGGGCCCAAGTTGTGTGTCTAAGGATCAATGGTAACAATGGACAATGGGACACAATGTTTACCCAGGTTCAGGCCCTCTTAAAGGAGGTAAACCCTATGTCCTGCTTGATTGTATTTGATGAGTATAGGGGTTACAAGAGTTGATCTACCTCGAGATCGTAATGGCTAAACCCTATAGTTTGTCTAGCCTATGAATATTATGATAGCCTCTATGGACTAAAACCTCCAGTTCATATAGACACCAGAGAGACCTAGGGTTATACAAAGTCGGTTTACAAGAGAGGGAAATTGTACATCCGGACACCAAACTTGCTATTCACGCATATAGGAGTCCTACCCGGACACGGGAGATGGTCTTCCGCCTTGTCTTCTTGGCCCATCAGTTTCACCCATGTCGAATAGGCCGGACACCTGAGGACCCCCGAATCCAGGACTCCCTCACCCTTTCCTTGGCCCATGAGCCCACCCCCCCCAACATTTGCCGGAGCCCCCCAAAACCCTTTTGGTCTTCCGGCGATAACTCGGTAACTCCCGGAACACATCCGGACTCCGAATCCCTTCGTCCTATATATCAATCTTCACCTCCGGACCACTCCAGAGTTCCTCGTCATGTCCGGGATCTCATCCGGTACTCTGAACAACCTTCGGTCACCAACACAATAACTCAACTATACCTAGATCGTCACCAAATGTTAAATGTGTAGACCCTGCAGGTTCGAGAACTATGTAGATATGACCGAGAGACCTCTACGGTCAATAACCAATAGCGGGACCTGGATTTCCATATTGGTTCCTACATATTCTATGAAGATCTTTATTGGTTGAACCTCGATGTCAAGGATTCAGCTAATCCCGTATGCAGTTCCCTTTGTCCACCGGTATGTTACTTGCCTGAGATTGGATCGTCGATATCTCCATATCTAGTTCAATCTCGTTACTAGCAAGTCTCTTTACTCGTTCCATAATACAAGATCCCATGGATAACTCTTTAGTCACATTGCTTGGAAGCTCATTGTGATGCTGTATACCGAGTGGGCCCTAAGATACCTCTTCGTCATACGGAGTGACAAATCCTAGTATTGATCCATAACAACTCAACAGACACCCTCATAGATACCTGTAGAGCATATTTGTAGTCACCTAGTTATGTTGCGACGTTTTGATACAAACATGGTGCTCCTTCAGTGTCAGTGAGTTGCATGATCTCACGATCATATGTACAGATACTTGACATGCAGAAAACGATAGCGATAAACTTGATATGATCATATGCTACACTTATAGTTTGGGTCTTGTCCATCACACCATTTTCCTAATGATGTGATCCCGTTATCAAATGACAACTCTTTTCTATGGCTAGCAAACCATAGCCATCTTTGATCAACGAGCTAGTCCGGTAGAGGCTCACTAGGGACATGTTGTTGTCTATGCATCCACACATGTATTTGAGTTTCCAATCAATACAATTATAGCGTGGATAATAAATAATTATCATGAACAAGGAAATATAATAATAACCAGTTTATTATTGCCTCTAGGGCATATTTCCAATAGTCTCCCACTTGCACTAGAGTTAATAGTCTAGCATTACATGGTAATGACTCTAACACCCATAGAGTTCTGGTGTTGATCATGTTTCGCCCATGGAAGAGGTTTAGTCAATGGATCAGCGACATTCAAATCCATATGCACTTTGCAAATGTTTATGTCCTCCTCTTTGATCGCATCACGAATGGAATTGAAGCGTCGCTTTATGTGTCTAGTCCTCTTGTGAAACCCTGGTTCCTTGGCCAGAGCAATAACACCAGTGTTGTCACAGAAAGTCACTGGGTCTAGTACACTTAGCACAACACCAAGATATGTCATGAACTGCTTCATGCAGACACCTTTCTGCGCTGCCTCCGTGGCAGCTATGTACTCCGCTTCACATTTAGAATCAACTACCATCCTTTGCTTGGAACTACACTAGCTTACCACTCCCCGATTAAGAATATATATGTATCCGGTTTGAGACTTAGAGTCATCCTGATAGGTGTCAAAGCTTGCATCGATGTAACCCTTGACGACGAGCTCTTGATCACCTCTATAAACGAGAAACATTTCCTTAGTCCTTTTTCAAGTACTTAATGATATTCTTGACCGATGTCCAGTGTTCCATTCCTGGATTACTTTGAAACCTTCCGGCCATAATTATGGCAAGGCTGACATTTGGTCTTGTGCACAACATCGCATACATGATAGAGCCTATGGAAGAAGTGTAGGGGATGACACTCATAGTTTCTATATCCTCTGTAGTCGCTGGGCATTGCGTACTCAACATCAGACCTTGCAAAACAGGCAAGAACTCCTTCTTGGACTGATCCATTTTGAACTTCTTCAAAACCTTATCAAAGTATGTGCTTTGTGAAAGTCATATCAAGCGTCTCGATCTATCTCTATAGATCTTGATGCCTAATATGAAAGCAGCTTCTCCTAGGCCTTCATTGAAAAACTCTTGTTCAAATATTCCTTCATGTTTTCCAAAAGTTCTATAATTGTTTCCAATCAGCAATATGGCATCCACATATAATATTAGAAACACTATAGAGATCCCACTCACTTTCTTGTAAATACAAGCTTCTCTGTAAACTTGTATAAACCCAAACGCTTTGATCACCTCATCAACGCAAGGTTCCAACTCCGAGATGCTTGCACCAGTCCATAAATGGATCGCTGGAGCTTGCACACTTTTTTAGCATTCTCTAGATCGACAAAAGCTTCCGATTGCATCATATGCAACTCCTTCTTAAGGAAACCGTTAAGGAACGCAGTTTTGACATCCATCTGCCAGATTTCATAATCAAAAAATGCAGCTATTGCCAACATGATTCTGACGGACGTAAGCATCGCTACGGGTGAGAAAGTCTCATCATAGTAAACTCCTTGAACTTGTGAAAACCTCTTTACCACAAGTCGAGCTTTATAGACGATGGCATTACCGCCCGCGTCCGTCTTCTTCTTGAAGATCCATTTATTCTGAATGGCCTTTCACCCTTCAGGTAATACTTCCAAAGTCCATACTTTGTTTTCATACAGAGATCCCATCTCAAATTTCATGGCCTCTAACCATTTGTCAGATTTCGGGCCAACCATCGCTTCTCCATATCTTGTAGGTTCATCATTGTCCAACAACATGACCTCTAAGTTAGGGTTACCATACCACTCAGGAGTACTATGTATGCTTGTCGACCTATGAGGTTCGGTAGTAACTTGATCTAAAACTTCATAATCACTATTATTAGCTTCCTCTTCAACTGACGTAGGTGCCACATAAACATCTTTATGTGCTATGCTACTCTTTGGTTGAAGTTAAGGTTCAACAACCTCATCAAGTTCTATCTTGCTCCCACTCAATTCTTTTGAGAAAAACTCTTTCTCGAGAAAGGACCCGTTCTTAGCGACAAACACTTTACCCCCAGATCTGAGATAGAAGCTATAACCAATCATCTCCTTTTGGTATCTTATGAAGACGTATTTGTATGCTTTGGGTTCGAGCTTTTTTGGCTGATGCCTTTTGACATAAGCATCGCAGCCCCAAACCTTAAGAAACGACAACTTAGGTTTCTTGCCAAACCATAGTTCATACGGTGTCGTCTTTTCATACTTAGATGGTCCCCTATTTAAAGTGAATGCAGTTGTCTCTAATGCATAACCCCAAAAAGAGAGTGGAAGATCAGTAAGGGACATCATAGAATGCACCATATCTAATAAGGTATGATTACGACGTTCGGACACACCATTACACTGTGGTCTTCCAGGCAGCGTCAACTGTGAAACAGTTCCACATTGTCTTAAGTGATTGCCAAACTCATAACTTAGATACTCTCCCCCCTCGATTAGATCGTAGGAATTTAATCTTCTTGTTATGATGATTCTCAACTTTACTCTGAAATTGTTTGAACTTTTCAAATGTATCAGACTTATGCTTCATTAAGCAAATACACCCATATCTACTAAAATCATCGGTGAAGGTGAGAAAGTAACGATATCCACCACGCACGTCAACACTCATCAGACCGCACACATCAGTATGTATGATTTCCAATAATTCAGTTGCCCGTTCCATTGTTTCGGAAAACGGGGTTTTAGTCATCTTGCCCATGAGGCATAGTTCGCATGTGTCAAGTGATTCAAAATCAAGTGACTCCAAAAGTCCATCAACATGGAGTTTCTTCATCCGCTTTACACCAATACACTACAAAAAAAGACACATCCATGACATTTTGGGACGAACATTTTTTTTCTTTCATGCTTATGACACTTCTATGACGATAATTGTGACAAAACCCGATATCATCATAGATGAGGTGGGCTCCTACTACTATGACAAAAAATCATGACAGAAAATGGACTTTTCATCCTGGGCAGGCCGGAGACACAGTTGCATGACATTCTTTGGGCTGTCCATGACAGACAAAACCATGGTAAAAGCAAGGGCAAGGAATATATCAAGGAGCTCCCGGTTACGGGGCCAAGCGATGCACGAAGGTTTGCGCATTTCTCTTATACATGTACACGCATGCGTGCGAGGCGTTGGGCTCTAACTGAACCCAAGCGAGGCATTTGCTTACTGAACCCAAGCGATTGCACTGGCTACGCGTTACTGAACACGGGCGATCGATCGATCCCTGGCTGTTAACTGAACCGATCAAGCAGCCGATCGAACCTGCCGCCTCTTGATGAATAGTGAGTGTTGTTGGGGGTTGGATGAACAGTTCTCGGTGGGGGTTGGATGAACAGGACCCTGTGGTAGTAGAGGCCGTTTCTGCTGGATGAACAGGACCCCCATCGAGCCGGTTGGGGGTGGATGAACAGGACCCCGTGGAGGACTGGTTGAACAGTAGCCAGTGGAGAATGGATGAACATGACCCCATGGAGGGCTAGTTGAACAGTAGCCAGTGGAGGCTGGATGAACATGAGCCCGTGGATGAACAGTTGAAAGTGTAACTATCCCTGGGTGGTTTTGGTAATTCCTAACAAGATATAGCTCATTGAGCTAATGCTATTTCAAGATAAATATTTCAAGAAAGCTCAATGTTTGGCATGGCATGGATGATAAAAGTGGACCCCTCAAAATACTAAGGACAAAAGGATTAGCTCAAGCTCAAAGCACAAGACTCTACATTTTCTATTTTATTGATCCAAGATCACATTGAGTCTATAGGAAAAGCCAATACTATCAAGAAGGGATGAGGTGTTACTTAATGAGGTTCTTGCTGAAAATGCTTAGTGATATGCTCCAAAGCCCTCAACTACTTTCTCACATCCACCTATGACCTAAACCAAAATTCAAACTTGGCCCCACCGATTCTTTCTATCCGGCGCCACCGAGTTCAAATGTCATAGCCACTGCCACAAACCCTAGTCAAATCAGTCTCCCCGATAGGGATCTCGGTCTCACCGAGATGGGATGGTAATATCTCTGTTTCCCTTCGTAACGTTTCGGTCTCACCGAGAAGAGCAACCGGTCCCACCGAGATTGCAATCTAAACTCTTTGTTTCCCTTTCGTAACGTTTCGGCCCCACCGAGATGAGCGAATAGCTCCCACCGAGTTTGCCTGACCAACTCTATAGTTAGCTTATTACCAAAATCGGTCTCACCGAGTTTGTGTAATCGGTCTCACCGAGATTACGTTATGCCCTAACCCTAACCATATCGATCCCACTGAGTTGACATGTTGGTCCCACCGAAAATCCTAACGGCGACATTATTTGCTGTATCGATCCAACCGAGTTTCCCAATTCGGTCCCACCGATATTGGTAAGTTGTGTGTAACGGTTAGATTTTTTGTGGAGGCTATATATACCCCTCCACCCCCTCTTCATTCATGGAGAGAGCCATCAGAACATGCCTACACTTCCAACTTACATTTTCTGAGAGAGAACCACCTACACTTGTGTTGAGGTCAAGATATTCCAATCTTACCATATGAATCTTGATCTCTAGCCTTCCCCAAGTTGCTTTCCACTAAAATCTTCTTTCCACCAGATCCATATCCTGTGAGAGAGAGTTGAGTGTTGGGGAGACTATCATTTGAAGCACAAGAGCAACGAGTTCATCATCAACACACCATTTGTTACTTCTTGGAGAGTGGTGTCTCCTAGATTGGCTAGGTGTCACTTGGGAGCCTCCGACAAGATTGTGGAGTTGAACAAGGAGTTTGTACGTGCAAGGAGATGGACTACTTCGTGAAGATCTACCCCTAGTGAGGCAAGTCCTTCATGGGCGACGACCATGGTGGGATAGACAAGGTTGCTTCTTCGTGGACCCTTCGTGGGTGGAGCCCTTCGTGGACTCGCGCAGCCGTTACCCTTCGTGGGTTGAAGTCTCCATCAACGTGGATGTACGATAGCACCACCTATCGGAACCACGGCTCAAAAATCTTTGTGTCTCCAATTGCGTTTGCCTCCTCAAACTCCTCCCCTTTACCTTCATATGCAATTGTGTTACATTCCGCTGCTATACTCTAGAATTGCATGTGTAGGTTGATTGCTTGACTTGTGCTAAGTTGCTAAAATCTGCCAAGAATTAAAATTGGAAAAGGCAAAGTTTTTATTTGGTCAAGTAGTCTAATCACCCCCCCTCTAGACATACTTTCGATCCTACAGGTGGTATTAGAGCTTTGGTCTCCATTTGCTTTGATTTCCATAGCTTTTGGTAGTCATAGCCTTGGTTTCACAACCTAGGAGAGTATGGCGTCTAGCGAGGGAAATTATCACCGTAGAGGTCCTTACTATGATGGTACTAATTTTGCTAGTTGGAAGCATAAGATGAAAATGCATATTCTTGGACATAACCCTGCCGTATGGGCTATTGTGTGTATTGGCTTGCAAGGTGAATTCTTTGATGGGAGAGAACCGAACCATGAAGCTAGCACAGAAGAGTTGAAGATGCTGCAATACAATGCTCAAGCTTGTGATATCCTCTTGAACGGATTGTGCCCCGAAGAATTCAACAAAATCAGCCGTCTTGAGAATGCAAAGGAAATTTGGGACACTTTGATTGACATGCACGAAGGTACCGACTCCGTCAAGGAATCCAAATTGGATGTGCTTCAAAGTCAACTTGACAAGTCACTACAAAAAAATACACTTCCGTGATGATACGTGTTTGTCACAGTAGGTCGCATTTTTTGTCATGCATGTACATCCATGACAAATTTATGACAGAATCAAGATAGTCATACCTGTGCTGTCGTAGAAGTGTTCCATGACACTACCAAAATTATCATCACGGAAGTGTCCACTTCCATGACGATAAATCGCGCGTCACAGAAGTGCTTTCGTCAAGGGTGACCGACACATGGCATCCACCATAACGGAACGCCGTTAAGCTATCGGGTCGGGTTTGGATCCGATAACCCGTTAACAGCCCTGACCAATGGGGATTTTCCACGTGTAAAATCATCATTGGCTGGCGGAAACACGTGTCGGCTCACAGTTGGAACAGATGTCATCCACTCATTGGACAGAAGGCGCCTATGATACGTCGACACGTGGCACGACCCAACAGAGGCCCATTCCTGTGAAAAGGCCGGCCCGTTTGACTTGGTCAAAAGGTGGCGGGCCGGCCCATGGAAAACCTGTTAACGGCCTGTTCGCATATAGCCCATTTGTAGCCCGCTAACCCAAGGCCTGTTACGCCCTATCCGAATTAGGCCCAGTAGCGTCATTTGGGCCATCCAATATGATTCCAGCCCGTTTTCACTTTTGGCCCATGTATGGCCCATGACGTCTTTCAGCCCATATGAGGCCCTATGTAACTCTTGGCCTATTAACGGATCGTGGTGAAACTAGCCCGCAATGAACAGTGTATCACTTTACACCCATTAACGGCCCGTGGTGAAACTGGCCCGTAATGAACAGTATATCACTTTATACCCATTAAGGGCCGGTTATTCAATTGGGCCGTTTCCAGCAAATGTTATCTTTCGGCCTTCTCAGAGCCCATTTATTCTTGGGCTCATTTCCATCATTCGTTTACTTACGGCCCGTTACTGTTATTTTCTGCTTGTGGGCCAAATTCAGCCCGTGGTTACATCGGCCCGTTTGTGGTCCGTTAATACGTTGGGCCGTTTTCATAGCATCATCAAATACGGCCTATTAACGATGGCCCGTTATGGTCATACGGCCTGTATGAGGCCCATTCATGATACGACCCGTAGAAGGCCCATTGTTTCTACGACCCATAGAAGGCCCATTGTTTCTACGGCCCATAGAAGGCCTGCTGTTTCTACGGCCGTAGAAGGCCCACTGTTTCTACGGCCCGTAAGAGGCCCAGTGTCACTACAGTAAATATTAGCCCATGGTTATTGTGGCCTAGTTTTAAAAAGAACTTCATTGACTACAAGCAAACAAGTAAACAAGACAACAAGGAAATAAATAAGCAAGCAACTTATGCTAGGCTATCACGGTTGTTACACATATTACATGCACTAGGCATCAAAGTTCGCCACCAGTGCAAATATAGGGAACAAGGCAGCATATCATATACACTGGTTGTCAAAGTTGGCGACCAACGCAAATAAACGCCACAGCAAAACAAATCCAAAACTGAAACCACTTCAGAAGATCTCAAGAAACAATATCCTGGGTACCCATAATGCTGGCAAGATTCTTAGAAAGCTTATTAACTTTCTCTTGTTTGGTGCTTAAATCCTCCAGCGCTTGCTGTTGCACCAGAAAATATGCATCTGAATTCTGCAGGGACTTCCTCACTCCTTCAGCTTCCTGTCGCAGCACATCTGATTGATGTCTTCAACTTGAAGTTGAGATTCAAGAAGACGAACTGATTCAGACAACGAGTTCAAAGAGCTTGTGCCAGCAGTAGTGGCCAGTAACTCGAACACTACATCAAGACAGGACTTTTGGGTTCCCTCACTGTCGTCAAGATAGTTTTTATCAGCTTTCTTGGAGACCAATAGGGATGTCTCATTATCTTGAACCTTATCTGCATTACTTCCTTTACCATTGGATAACGCGATACTATTCTCCAATATTTTGTCCGCATTCTAAAAGAGAAACAAGCAGACACATCACATGTTTACCATGTTGTATATGAAACTCATTTTGGTAAATGAGTTCAGTAGTAAAGTGGACAGGATAACAGCATGAAACAAACATATATCTATGTACCATGGTCACTTTATGGTCTATATCATTCTAGTTTTTGTTGCCAAATCAAGATAGAGACACAGTTCAAATAATATTTGTTCAAGACAAAGCAGAATAGACATAATATAAGTGTGGGTAACTATAGAGAAATAACAACACTTGTAATGTGCATGACATGAGAACATATCTATTTATTCAATTGAAACTGAAATCAACATAGAGTAGGTTAGAACAGCAAACCAGTTAAAGAAACAGGTTTAAAACATACCTGTTGCGCCATTGGAGTTTCAATTCCATCCTTCAAATTTGAAAATAGTTGGTATGAGTAAATACAGTAATGCAAGAGCAAATGAGTATAAACCATAGCTACAGAACCTGACCTGAGAACAAATGTTCTTCTCCTTTAAGCGTTGAGTTGGGATTCGGAGTGGTGGTCCTCGTGCTTTGGCCACTGCAGCTCCCTTACTAACCGCTCGTGTTTGGGTGCTCTGTGGTGGAGACGGTGCTATGTCAACTGGAACTGGGTTACTATCTGCCGGGGTTGGGGTTAGAAGGGGTGTAGCTGGTTCTCTGTCCAACTGGGTAGGGGTACAATCTGCGAGAGTCTGTGTTATGTGTGGTGGATCTGGTCCTTGGGCAAGTACAACCGTGGTTCTATCTGCATCAACTGGTAGCACTATCTTTTCTGAAGACCGTGTTGTTACTCCCTTAGATACTGCCATCACGCTCTCCAATTCAAATGGCTGATAAGCAAGAAAAGTAATTGTAAGTATAGACATTGTATGACAGACAGGTGCAATGGATAGTGGGGAATAAAAGAGGGCATGAAATAATTCATATTTATGTTGTCTAACCAAACAGGATAGCATGACACAGTTTCACATATATGATGGCTAACTAAACAGGATAGCATGACACAATTTCACATTATGATGGCTAACTAAAAAAGATGGAAAGACATAGTTCAAAATATGAGACTATGTAAACAGGATGACATGACATAACTATATAATGTGTTTATTAAATAGGTTGGCATGCCATAATTCACATACATTCATGGCTAGAATGCCATAATTCTAAATATGATGACTATAAACACTAAACAAGATGAGATGATATAACTATATGATGTCTTTATTAAATGGGTTGCCATGCCATAATTCAGATAGATGATGTGTATGTACTATGTAAACATGATGGCATGATATAATTCAAATATATGATTTATATAGTAAGCAAGTAAGCAGATGGCAATCTATATATGATGTAAAAACTAAGCAATGCAAAACAACATGCATGACATGGGTAATATAACCCTGCCAAGTTTGAGCATAGACCTCAGGGGGGAAATAGGACTGGTCATCAGTCCCTGAATCCTCCTCTGAGGAGCTCTCTGTAGCCAGCAAGATGTCTGCTTCAGCAGGCAGCATTGTCTGCTCTGAATACCTTGTTTTCACTCCAGATACTTCCATCACTTCTTCAAATGGCTGATGCACAGGAAGAGCAGTTGAATATACAAACGTTGTCTACAAATGGAACATGTAATACAAAAAAATGATAGCATGATATAATTCACATACATGATGATTGGCTAAACAACATGGCATTGCATAATTCACATATATAATGCCTTTGCAACAAGATAGCATTGTATAATTCACATATATAATGTCTTGCAACAAGATGGCAATGCATAATTCACATTTATGGTAATTAGACACTAAACAGGTGGCATTCACACAAAGCATGTCTAAACTAATCAAATGGCATAGCAATGCGAGACACCATACGCACGATATGAGCAACATAACCCTGCCAACTTAGAGAATTCACCTTAGGGGGGGGGGGATAGGACTGGTCATCTGTCTCTGAATCCTCCTCTGAGGAGCTATCCATAACCATCGAGATATGCGCTTCGTCAGATAGCATAGTTTGCTCATAAGACCTTGTTTTCACTCTCGAATTTGCCATCACCGTGTCAAATGGCTGATGCACACGAAGAGCATTTGAATGTACTAACATTGTTGACAAATGTAATATGTAACGAAAAAAAGGATGGCCTGATATAATTTACATATAAGATGACTGGCTAAGCAGGATGGCATTGCAAAATTCACATATATGATGCCTGGATAAACAAGGTGGCGTTGCATAATTCACATAAACGATGAATAAACTAAACAGATGGCATTCGCACAAAGGATGTCTAAACTAAACAGATGACATATTTGATGTATAAAGTAAGCAATGCAAGACACCATATGCATGATATAACCAACATCAGCATGCCAAGTTAGAGCGAAGACCTGAGAGGGTAAATAGGAGTTATCTTCTCCTTCTGAATCCCCCTCAAAACGGATATCTTCCTCTCGATTACAATCCGAAATGCGTGGAGGGGGGGGCTGCCTTTGCGCCTACCATGGAGCGACGTCTACATGAAATTATATTGCCACACAAGGCTCATCTCTTTTGCTCTACATGTTCAGTTCCATTGTTTACAATAACTGTCATGCATAGGAATAAAATATAGTGATATTATGTAAGGAGTGCATGCAGAAATCCAGAGTGATGGTAGCAACCTATGGAAAGACCCAAAACCAATAATAGCAGGAAGATAATGGCTCCAGTTAATAAATACAGATAATGGCTTCTTTACTGTTTGTTTCCCACCCAACATGAAACCCATAGTAGACACCGGAGATTAACCAGATAGTAGATAGATACTATTGATAGCGGCCCCGATATGTACCCCACAACCATTTAAAAACTCAAGTTTGACCATTAGTTTGGAGCTGACTCAGGGTCTAATCTAAAGTGGCATGTAATATTAAGCGATGCATAACGTAAGCAGACACGAAAGAGTGCGACCTCTCTTGCGGACCCATGTAGTCCTCGAGGTCATCTGCTCGGTTGATGATGGTAATGCAGTTTTCATGGCTGCCAGCGGCGGGGAAGAAGATATGAGGCGGCGAAAGACAGTCTGGAGGCCGGATCCCTGCTGTGCTGGACCCTTCTGTCGTTGGAGCAGCTAAGCTGGGGTGGACGACAACGCAACAGGAGCGGGACAAACCACGCAAGGTTTTCTTTGACAACTATCTGTAAGAGAAGTAATTATGTAAGGGCTCGTTTGAATTGGAGGATTCCAACAATGCAGGGATAGGAAATAGACAGGAATAGGATAGGAATGCACGTGCAAAACAGAGAATTTAAAAACACAGGATTTCTGTCAATCTGGGTGTTTGATTCACAACAATTGGAAGATCACAGGATGCAAAGAAGCATGGTGAGATTAAGTCAAACCACAAGAAAATGTACGGTTATAATGCTATTATGCTACTATCTCTTAGTCTTCTGCTTCATGAATAGGAATTTGAAAAGGAGGACAAGTGAAAATTAAAATTCCTACGTTTTTTCTTTCAAGGAGACACTAAAGGAACAAATCCGTGTGCTCAGTGGACAATATATATAACATGTAGAGTAAAAAAGAGATGCAACAAGTGTACAAACTCTTTGGCAAAGCCATGTCGATCTCAGCGTGATTGGGTTGCCGGTGAGGATGCTCCGGCTGACTTTGCTGTCGGAGGAGGGGAAGAAGATCTTAGGCGTCTGGAGATGGAACCCGAGGTACTGCTCCGCTGTGATGGAGGGTTTCGTCGTTGGAGCAGCTCCGATGAGTTGTACGACGCCGAGGCTGAAGCAGGACAAGAGAGACAACGAATAACGTTAACCTGAGTGGAATTCTAATAGCATTTCCAATACATGACATAAAATACATAACCACAAAGTGCTAGATGTAAAATACATCAGCCGCTCATCTCTGAACTTAACTGTCAAAACTGAACTTAACTGTCGAAACTGAACCTAACTGTCAAAGCTGAATTCTGCTGTCGAAACTGAATTTTGCTGTCGAAACTGAATTTTGCTGTCGAAACTGAACGCACTAGGTGAGGCTACACGTCGGTCGATAGACTTTTTCATCTCTGGTCAGTCGATTTTGCAGCCATTGGATACGAATCAAGGGCCTGCGGTTCATCTTCAACCTCCACCCCCCTGAGCTGCCAGCCACCACCGGCCAAACAGCAGCCCCCCGCCGCCCGCGGCCGGCGGTGCACCGCCCCGCCCGCCCCGAAAACACTCCCCACCGCCGGTCCGCCGTCGCCCCGGCCATCCCTCTAGGCCCCCCCGTGCCGAGCTTTTTCTCCGGTGATCCCCACGCCACCGCCCTGCCACCGCCGTCGACGACCACCCCCATCCTGAACCCTAAGATATATAGTGGGGTACCTCTCCGGCGAGCCCCCCTCCCCGCTACGGCTGGTTCTTCCTTCACCCGGCGAGCCCACCCCTTGAAAATCGACTGACCCAAAAGTCGATTCAGTCAACTGAAGTGTAGCCAAATCGGAGCAGCATCGCAAGCAAGAGCAAGAGCGAGAGCAGCAGCGCGAGCAAGAGCAATAGCAAGAGCAGACCAGGCAGGGGACCGAGAGCAAGAGCAGAGAAGCAGCACGAGCGAGAGCTAAAGTAGCAGCAACTCCTACCGATGTGGACATCGCCGCCGAGGGAGCGACGCCGTGGAGGAAGTGGCCGGCGACGCCGCTGTGGATGGAGCCGCGCCGTGTTGGCTCAGGACCGAGCGCCAGCAGCACCGTGAGATTGAATCAAGAAGAAAATGCGGCGATTAGTGTACAACCTCTTTGGTGGCGCCGATTAGGCCGCAGCTTCATCCGAGGAAACGGTGATGATGATGCTCTTTCGGTGGTGCAGGTGAAGACGGCGGTGTGGGAATGGAGGTGGTGCGGAAGACGAGGGGAACGTCGGGGCAGCTCCTTGGAGGTGGAGGACGGGGTGGATGAACCGGCGGGACGATGAGGTCGACAACGGATCCTCATCCGGTACGGTGGATGAGGGACGTCGAGGTGTTGCTGTGGACAATGTCGTCGGGGAAGAGGCTCCGGCTGGGTGGTGGACGGAGCAGGGTGTGGGGTTTCGTCGCGGGTTTTCGCAGCCTTGGTGTACGAATGGGTGGGCGGATGGGATGGTAGTGGGGAACCATGTCTTAGAGACACGCTTGTCCAAAATGTGGGGTAAGTTACGAAAGTACCCCCACCAATTTGAGGCGGTTCTTTCGGTTCAGGGGTACCGCGGGCATTTCGCGTGTCGAGATTTCACAGGAGGTGGGAGTTTTTGCGAACGTTGTAATTTTGGAATAGCAAGGCGCGGGTTGAGATGGAGGGAGTTGTCGGAGCACAACGAGACAAAGATATATCTTAAATATTTCGGGATAACAAGGCGCGGGTTGAAATTTCCGGACAAGCCTAACGTGTATTGTACCAAATCAATGCGCACAACAAATGTCATTAAAAACTTTGAATTCATGTTATGTTAATTAAAATATTTCGCTACGTGGATAATGCATGCAACCTACTACTCAAATGAACGTTTTAGTGCATTCCAAACATATATACTACCGCTTCAATATGAACTAAATTTGAATAAGATCTACAGTAATGATTGTTGTGAAGTCAAAGCATTTGAATTCGTTTCTCTATTTTAATAATATCTACAATCATCATTATTGTCAACTTAAACCATCGTTTGTGTATTATCTTCACAGCACACCACATGATTAGTCTCGAGTTACATATGAACTATGTGTACTATATGAACTCGAACTAGATTTTTTGAATCCACTTTATTTTGATTTCAAATCACATTACATTACTAGCTCTAGCTAGATCTTCATAATCTAAACCATGTCTCATATGTATAATGTGTTTATCACATTATGTATGGTGCCCCGTCCCCTATGCCTACAAGTATTTAGATGTGAGTTGCAAACACCACACATTACCACAAATTCAAATAAAATGTGAGAATGTTCGATATATAGTATTGTTTAGATTGCTCGATATTTAGTTGTAAGTTGCAAACGCCGCACATTATCACAAATTCAAATAAAATGTGAGATTGTTTGATGTATAGTATGGTTTAGATTGTTCGGCATTTAGCTGTGAGTTGCAAACGCCATGCATTACCACATTATGGTATAACAGGTGCACAGCACGTGTATCACCGCTATATTCATGCATGCAATGTTTAAAACACTATGATCTCCTATTCAAATATATGAATCTGCTTTCATATCAAATTATGATCTTTGTTAGTCTCTTACACCCACACAATCCTCTAACCTTTGTAGCTACCACTAACTTTCTCTCGTGCATGCACATGCCCTCCTCGCCCTCCCCCTCCCTCGGCATTCTATCCACCGGGCACATTCATTTTTTTCTTTAGGTCGTTCTCCCAGAGTCTCCACAACTCCTTTCCGACACACACCGATCGATAAACCTCTCCAGTGATGCCTGCCTACAGCATACACACACAGCTTCAATCTCCTCCTTTATGTGTCCTTGCCTCGTGTCTCTCATATGGTCAGACACACGTGTAAACTCTCGCCCCTCTTTTCATTGATCTCACAACCGCACACTCCTCCCCCTATCTAGCTAGTAGTTGGGCCTCTCACACCACCTCCTAGCTCCATTCTCTCTATCTACCCATCTCGCTGGGCCTTATTTGCCTCTAACAAATGGACGTACACCGACCGATCTCTCGCTATACCTATAGCCAGCTAGGTCCTTATAAGTCGATCTACCTCATTAGTTGTGTCTCTCCCTTCCTCTGACAAACAACAATTGATCTACCGATCTAGTTAGGTTTGCTTACCAAACACATGGTTCCCCTTCATCATCCATGGATGTGTCCCGACAGATCTATCATGCACAGGCACACACAGAAACACATCCCCACTCTTATTGATAACATTGCAGTTCCACCCTCAATTTGTCTAGTAGGCCTCTCCCAACATCTCCGAAAAGCAACTCCATCACCCATCCAGCACTCTACCCCTCTCCCTCCCTCTCCCTCCCTCTCTCTCTCTCCTCTCTCTCTCTCTGTCCCATCATATTTCCCGTCCTTCAGTTATGTATGGATGTTGACCGATCTCCCTCAAGACATAGCTGGGTCTCTCCTTCTCAACACATATACGAGTCGTTCTACCTCTATAGTTAGGCCTCTGCCTCCCCCTCCCCCACCCCCTCCCCCCCACACACACCGATACATCAAGTGCTCTAGTCATGTCTCCCTGCCACACACAAACTTCACATGTGCCCTCTAACGTTCCGGTAGGCCAGTCACCCTATATCTTTGACTTGCACACACACACACACACACACACACAATTTCGATGGCTCTCTTCATCGATCTCGCACCCACCCACTTGATCCTCTCTTCGACTCTATCGATAGCTATGAACCCTCCCTCTCTTCTCGTGTATTGCCCGACCCTCTATGTATGATATGGATAGGCCTCCATTTCACACACATTGCATGCAAAAATTTGTTTGAGATGTCATCGACACATAATCCCACAAATAATTCACGAAATCAACCCCCCACCCCACCCCCACCCCACCATAAAACAAAAAACACTCATGAACGCGGTTTGTATATCTCACACACACCCACGTAGGTGGGGGACATGCACGGAGAGAAGAGGTGCATGCACGACGCACGTACTCCCGTCTCTTTCCCAACCACACCCGCACGGGTACACAGTGGAGCTCATTTCTGTATGAAAAAGGCAGCCCACGTGGTAACTTGGCACGTGTACTGGTTGTCCACTTGGTGGAGGGAGGATCGTCTACCATGGGTGAACAAACAAATTGCGACTTGACGCGTTATGTTAAATTAAAAAAAGAGGCAAACCATGTGGGGCCTACCTTAGAGGCAAGGCTCTATACACTGGAGTACTTTTGATGTGTCCCGTCAACTCGCAGAACAAGGAGAAGCTTGCTTAGTACGCCATCTCCCCCGCCCACAGGCGCGGTGGCTCGCGGGATGAGGTGAAGCTTGCTCCTCCCTCGCCCATGCCCGCGGTGGCTCGCAGGACAAGGAGAAAAAAATTACTACTCCCTCCATTTACTCCTCGTACCTACTACCTTGGTTATAGAGATTATATCATATTGTTTGGAATATATAAGTCCTTGGTTATAGATTTCAATATGAACTACTAGTACATACTCCAAACACTGATGTATATAGACGTATTTTAGAGTGTACATTCACTCATTTTGCTCAGTATGTAGTAGCACTCAGTTTGGGTGTTTGGTAGAGTGCATGGAGGGTGCATGAGTCCACACTAGTTTAGCACAAATACACTAGAAGCATGCATGAAGAGAGCATGCATGAAGAGGGGTGTTGAGTTGAGCATGCATGAAGAGGGAACAACTATGCTGAGACGAGAATGCAACCAAACACACCTTGTATGCCACGCATGTTCATACCATTTGTGCCTTTCTACTTCACTTACTACGCTACATTACTCAGGTTCATACGTCCACTCCTGGGTACATGTCTGTCTTGTAGTTCTAGTGCCACGTGTTCTTCATATAGATGGAACGATCGTTGCATAACACGTGCGCCTTGATGCTAGATGTCTCGCGTGTTGGCAAAAGGATGAACAAAGCTCACGTAAAAAAAATAGAGTGGAAGAACATAGATTCCGGACGACCGAGAAGGAGCAAGGAACCTCGTGGTGGAGCATCTGCACTCATAATATTTAATATTATTCAGCGATATAAAATTAACCAATCATCTCCATAGTGGACTGGAAGAGTACGAAACACGGCAACCCAGTGTAGTTACATCATACTAGTACATGTCTAACCCACGCTATCACCATATTTCTTGGCTTCCGTGCGACACCTATCTCTAGTAATCCAGCAGCCTGTATCGCTTCTCCCTCCTTGTCTCTATCAAAGTGCGGCGGGCTGGCGTTTCTGCCGTCTATTGAGGTCGGTTAACTATCACATGTTAGCGACATGCCAAGAGCATTCTAAAAAAAATTCCTTTCACATTCCGTTTTCAAAAAGAAAAAAAAATCCTTTCACGTACGAATTTGCCTGTATGCTTTGAGCAACTTGCATGTCCTATACTGCTCCTGTTTGATACTCTCACTTAGCTAGAGGTTAGACTAACTCATGACTAACCCTGAACTAACTGTAGCCAAAGAGGTGTTTGGGTGGCAGGGTTAGATTGACAATAAATGCACTTTATGAAGAGAGAAAAGTGATTTTTCAGTGGTCCCAATGAGAACTATCTCCTGTTAGCACCTCTTGGGTGGGATAGTTTTTTTGGTGGGTTCGGTGCAACTTGCTCCAATTTAAACCCTCATGCTTGGATACTTTAAGGCTATTTGAGCCCCAACTAGCTCAAACTAACTCTAACCCATGGATCCAAATAGGGCCTATGGCCAGTCTCGACACGGAGCAGTCGCCTGCATTGGGAAGCGGCGCTCTCTCAGCCGTCGCGCCACTTCAAAGCCGGCGCCAGTGAGAGGTCGCCTTTGCTCTGGCCGGGCATTAATGCGGCACTGACGCTCCAGGGCGACGCTGACCGTTTCACGTGGGAAGCGCGCGCTGGCAAGGGAGTATAGGTTTTGAACCATTTCAGACATATTTTAGAGTGTACATTCACTCATTTTGCTCCGTATGTAGTAGCACTCTCCCTCGCCACTCGACCCTCACCCATGTGGTGGACGTGCAACAATTCATTCGGTCTCATATAGCCAGAACGATATATACTGCACTACCATTATTGCTCGACTTCCCAAAGAGGCGAAGAGCCAATCGCAAGGTTAATATTTTGGAGATGCCAAGCGCAAGGTTATAGGAGAACGAGTAGCAGGTGCCGTGTCATTTATAAATATATTTTTTTCTTCAGTGGCACGTACGCAATATGATAGGTTCATATGGAGAGAAAAGGAAACCGCTCCACTATATACATAGTCAGGACGGGCCAGCCTACACGGTTGCTTGTTGGGGTTTCTCTCTTCACACTCTCTCACACAAACCGACTGTGGCCACATCTCTAACATCCCGGTGGATCACATCTGCTTGGGGAAGGGGTGGATGCTTAGTGTAGATGCGGTGGCCGTCACCGACGGCGAAAACCCACTGTCCGCACGTCCCGACCAGGGGTCCCCGCTGTTCTCTCTCACAAAGCCGGTGAGGTTGCCTTCGTCCCTTGCTCACTGCCGCGACATGGGCAGTTGCCGCCTCCTGCCGCCCTCCTCAAGGTTGAGCTACGTCCCTCAGGTACAACTCCCTTTACAGCCGGCTTGCACCACTGCTCCAGCTGCCCACATCACTCCCTATGGATATTTCTCTACTTCTTTGCCCCGCACATACCTGATACCTCTACTGGCTTCTACGTACTGTATTTGTGATGAGTTTATGTCTAATCAACTAGTCCTAGTAATCTTATTCCAATTACGCTTCTTCAATTTCTTTGCCACAGGGATGCTCGTCTTGATTTTGGTGAAACTTCACAAAATGAACTGATGGTCAAAAGGTTGCAAACTTCATTTATTAGGCAGCTCGAACATTGCCAGCAAATTGAAGCCTGGTCAGGGTTCACGGTTCAAGGGCTAGGGACTGTATGGATCATTTTTTCTTTAGCTGCCTCTGTTCCAAAATAAGTGTCAACTTTAGTAGTAGTACAACTTTGTACTAAAGTTTGCACAAAGTTGAGACACTTATTTTGGAACAGAGGGAGTACATATTTGCTATGATCTGTCAATCATTGAGATGCAATAACATGCATGTTAGTCTCCTTTGTATTTGATGAAATGTTGCAACGGGCAACCTTGGACGCAAGATACATGTAACAGGAGCTGGAAGCTTCATAGCATTGTACAAATTTATCTCGCTGATAAATTACAGTACGTACTAGTACTATACTAGTACTTCCTCCGTTCCTAAATATAAGTCTTTGTAGAGATTTCACCATTAACCACATGCGGATGTATATAGATGCATTTTAAGTGTAGATTCATTCATTTTGTTCCGTATGTAGTTCACCTAGTGGAATCTCTACAAAGACTTATCTACTAGTAAGAGCTAGCCCCCACTACTAGGAATTCTCTATCCTCTCCTTGAGCCACATCATCAAAATTGACGTAGCCGTTAGATGAAGTAAATCAGTCATAATAGCCGTCTGATCTAGACGTTGAGAGGCTCCACACTAAGCCACATGCAAGCATGCAGAAATACCATGGCACATGCATGTGAGTGGGTTTTAAATCACATCAACATGTCTGCATGCAAGCATGCACTGGTAGAATGCATGTAAGTTAGGTTTGAAGTCCCATTAACATGTCAAAAAGAAAAATATAATCCCATTATGCAGTAGGAGTTGGCTGATCTTTTTTCCTTATGTGGGATGATCTAAATGATGATGGGAGTTTATTTAGTTTGGCTACCACATTTGTCATGCGGTTATAGATTTTTTTTAGTTCTATGAAATCGATAATTTTGCGCAGAGAGATATACCACTGTTCCGCGGCAACGCGCGGGGACTCACGATGATAGTGTGAGGTGGGCCATGTAATCACTGAGCCTGCATATTTTCACTGCTCTTGCACTCCTCCGCTGTAAGAATGGAGAAAATTGTAATCTACAGCCTTCCACTATGTAGGCCAAAAGCGGTGCCATATTCACTTTTGATTCATTTGGCATCGGTGCCCTCCATTGCTCAGCTGATGCCTTAAGAAAAATTGTGGGAACCGAAGCAAGTAGCTGCTCCGGTGCCAAATTCAGCGAGGCAATAAAAAATCAATATCTTGCATGCAGACTATGGGTTCCCTGTGAGAGGGAGACTAGTACTTGAATCAATTATTCTGCTAGATGTGGGCCAGTCTTTCACCGGTGCCAAATTGTCTACGTTGTGAGATGAGTGCCAAAAGCATTTCATCTGGCATCGATGTATATGTGGCACACTTGTCAGAATTTTGGCACCAGATACATAGTGGAGGGCCTACTACCTCCTTTCGCCGAAAGCGTGGGACATCCAGTAGTCCTACCATCCCAGTAATAAAGACCAATGAGCCGTCAAATCACATAGACCCATCAGTAAGTTGGACGGACGAAGTAACCATCACTCTTGCGCCAGTGAGAGGTCACATCCGCTCTGCTCGGGCATGAATGCGGCACCGATTCTTTGGAGTGGCGCTGACCGTTTCGGGCGGGAAGCGTGCGCGGGCGATGGAGGGGCTTTGGGTGGGCCAGGCTAGTTAGGAGCGGGCGTGGCAGCTGTCCGCATGTCCCTACCGGACACGCCCGGAAACGAGAGGATGCACCGACTCTCGCGGCTAAAATCATACACTACACACCATATCTCTGTAGGAGTAGGTCGATCTGTTGCACTCTCTAACACACACATGCTGTTAAACACACACACGCAGACGCACGCACCTTGGTCCCGTTGCACCTTCTAACGTGACTTATTACACCTAGATGGAGGAAGTAGTAAGTATACAAGATACGGTGGCACACTGACTTAAGTCGAATACAAGTGCCCAAAATTTGTGTGCATGTTATAATAAGGATTCACTTAAAATAGTACTGAGCGAACAGAGGGATCAATTGGACAGTGTTCCCAAGCAGTAGCGAGATGTGTGAGGTAGTAAGATACACCGCTCGTGCTTTGAATTTTTCTTATTAATTAGTTTGTTTCACCCTCTGACTGGTGGGACCCAACGTACTACGTGGAGAGAGGTAAGGTGACTAAGGCTGCATTATTTTTGCATCACTGCGGATAGTCTTACCACCAAAGCCACATGACACGATTATGATTGAAATCCTAATGACTCCCGCCCCACACACAAACATGACATGCCTGTCACACGAATGCAGGAATGTATAAAAGGTTGTTTTCCTCTTGTTGAACATAACGGGAGGGTTGTGTAGCTGGTTAGCCTGTTCGCTCATCAAACTTGAGGTCTCGGGTTCGATAACTACACTTGAGAATAATTTTTGCCAGGAGGATTCTTTGACTGGTCAAAATGTTTTCTAGGGTTTGCACGCTTCACACTCTCTCTCCAGTATATATATACACGCTGGAGCCTCAGCGCTTGTAGTTGCTCTCTTCACACTCTCTCGCCCTCTCCAGATCTAGATAAGACTTCGTTGGCCTCTCTCTCCCCTCACTGCTGCTCAAAGAGCCGGCAGGATCCGTCCGCCGGGAAGGGAAGGAGGCTTAACGCTGTCGCCGTCGGCGAGGGAGGGAATCCACTACCGGCGCTGCTGTTCCCTTTCCACCCAGCGGCGGCGCGGGAGGGCCTCCGACCCCTTCTTCTTCGCCATCGTCCCATCGCCCACCGAACCACGCCCCAAGAACCTTAAGGTATATTTTACTTACTCCACATGCATTGCTCTAGCTGCATGTATACCATAAATCTAGGACGTGGTTCAAAGAGGAAATGAGTGGGGGAAAATAGTGGGAAAAGTTGTATATAGCATGAATCTAGGACGTGGTTCAAAGAGGAAATGAAGGGGGAAAGTTGTATAGCATGAATCTAGGACGTGGTTCAAAGAGGAAAGGAATGAGGGAGAGTAGTGGGGAAAGTTGTATCGCATAAATCTAGGACGTGGTTCAAAGATGAAAGGAAGGGGCGAAAGTACTAGTTCAAAAAGGAAAGGAAGGGACAAGGTTGTAGAGTTTGAGCAGGACTAGATTTGCTGCGCTCACATAGGGAAAGGTGTCTAAAGATAACAAAACTGGGACCAACACAAATATGCTCCTTGGTTGTTTGTTCTTTTTTGCAACAGACTGTGCATGACCACAGTACATCAGTACATGCACATGGTGCTGGTGCGTCCACTGTCCCATGCAACTCATTAGCTGTTGTTAATCTAAGGCCCTGTTTGGTTAAAAACTCCATAGTCCCTACCTGCTTGGTTCCAGGGACTAAACATGGACTAGAGGTTATTAAATGATATGATAAAAGACCATGTTACCCCTAGTAATAAACTAATAGAAACAAGGTGCGATGCGTGGCAGGGGCAACTGTTGGAAAAAGTCCCAAAAATACTCCCTCGGGGTCTTCTTTCTTTAGTCCCAAATGCCCACTTTTAGTCCCGAAAAGTCCCTCATGTTTGGTTTAGATGTGACTGACACGGAGTTTTTTTAGTCCCTACACCAAAATGTCCCTGTAAACAAACACCCTCTCATAATGCCGCTGGAAAATTGATGCAATGCCACAGTTAAAAGCAAATTACATGTTTAACGAATTTTATTGTTAATATAAACTCTATGTTAATATTAATCAATGCCACCATTTGAGAAATGCTACTGTCTTGCTTTCTTTCCCATTTAGATAAGGTAGATGCTTCTTTTTGTTGGCTTCTGTGTCATCCACCGTTATTGACCACTAATTGTTTCCTTTGCACCGCTGTGTAAACAGGGTTATCTACTTCACCTCGTAGCCATTGTGACCTTTTGTTGCACTCCACAAAACACTTTTGTTTTAAGAGTGTTTTGTGTAGTTCAACCAAAATGTCACACCGACAACGTTGCTTGATTGCTTGATCTTAGTGGAACTGCACAAGAGGAGATCTTACTTCCTATCTGTTAAGGCGAATTTGGTTCAGATCTTCTCCTTGCGAGTTGTTTGAATTCCCCATCATGAGAGGTCAGTACTAGCCTTCTTTCACATGATTTTGTAGTGTGCTTTCATATGTTGTGCTACTTGTATGATAATGTTGCTTGATTTTAGTGAACTACACAAATGGAGACAAGACTCCCAATCTGTATGTGCACCGTAATATCCCATTGAGGTAAGATAAGGATATTTTACAACTGTTGGCCTGTATTTTGCCACTTTCATCAGAAAATTAAGTTTAGTACTATACTTGTGCTCCCTAATTGACATGCCAAATCTTACATTAAAGGCGAAGCTTGTCTGTTATTGAACCAAGTGATGAAGGGGAAGAACAAGCGGAAGAAAAACAAAAATCAACTCCCGGTGCTGTAATGAAGCACTGGAACTGTGATGACACAAGTAATGATATAGTTTTGCATCTTAATTTATTGCTATGGCTGGAACGAGCAATTGTTTTGCCACTGATTTGATGCCATACGTAATTATCTCTACTTGTGCAAATAGGGATCTTCTTTGAAGATACCATATATTTTAGTGGAACTGCACAAAAAGATGTTGGAAACATTAAACTAATCGAGGAGTATGTAGTAAGCATGGCCACCATAGTAGATAGCAACATATGGTTCCGGAGAAGTGCTTGATCTGTATGCTCTACACAATAAGCCTCCTGACAAAGGTTGGTACTCGCCCACTAATTCATCCATATGATTGAGCTTTGTCATCTCTATTGACGTTGTGCTACTATTTAGATATTGTCATGAAAAAGTGGTATTGTCCTTGAGAAGTGCTTCATCTGTGTTGTTTTAAATATTTCCTTTCCTTTTTTTCGAGCAAATAGGGATGCTAGCATTTAGTTGTCCTCTTGTCTTTGCACAATAGGATCATCTTCCTTTGAAGAAGAATATGGAGTACGTGAAGTGACTAGTTCCAATTATGCCAGGATGAAGAAGCCCTGTCTATCTTCTCATCAGAAAGAGCAGTTGAAGGATGGTTATATTACTCCCCACAAGGCCAAACTAACTTCAGCTCAGAAGGACTGACAAATCTCCATTTTTTTGCTGTGATGCGCGAGTACAATGTTGTTCTAGGATTATCATCAGAAGGAGCAGTTGAAGGATGGTTACATTACTCCCCACAAGACCAAACTAACTTCAGCTCAGAAGGACTGACAAATCTCCATTTTTTTGCTGTGATGCACGAGTACAATGTTGTTCTAGGATTCTTTCTGGTGAGTTCCATTTTTCTAAAAGTGTGCTCTACATGGACCATGTAGGTGCCTATTTAAACTGTCAATTCATAGTACATTTTGCTTTATACTAATCACTTTTTTTGTATTTGTGCAAACAGGGGTGATCAGCTTGATTTCAATGGGAACTGCACAAAATGTTCATGAATACATTGAATCATTCATTTCCACCACAAGAAAGGAGGTGCCGATAAGTTCAAGGCGTTGCAACATATAAGGGCGAAATCATACAAGCTACACGTGAATTTGGTTGATTTTGGTGGAACTGCACAAAAAGAGCAGTTGGTTTATTTAGCACGAGGTGCCATGTCAATATACAAACTGATGGCAAACCCTGCCCATTCCACATTCGTAGGCATTTGATATTTTGGAATGGGATAACCTTGTCAAATTTTTCTCATTGATTTTAAGACATGCGTTTGATATTTTCGAATGGGACGCCCTTGCTGTCAGCAGCGTCGATCAATTTTTTCTTTATTCTTTATTTGTGAAGTAAATATTGCCTCTAACATGTGAGTCACTGAGATGCATAATCATCGATTGTTTTGAATGTTCTCTATGAATTGCCAGCCCTGTGTGTTTGATTGCAATGTACAGAAATGCTAAAAAGCTGCTCAAACTCGTTGTACTCCTTCTGTTCCTTTTTTACTTCGCACATTGTAAAAGTGCATACTTTTTTGTATAAGATTGGTCAAAGTAGAGATACTTTGACTGCAGACAAAACTTGTATAGAAAGGACCGGAGGGAGTACATGTGAAACTGCTGCAAACGAGGTGATTACCCTGGGAATAATGCTAGTACATATTATTTTGCATGCTCATCCAATGCCAGTGATACAGGAATTCAAACTAATCGAAATAAATTCATTCATACATGGTCGGATTTCATATAAACATGCTGGATTTAATTACATTTCATACATTCTTCAACTAAAAAGAGGTGTTTGTGGCCGCATGCATCTCCCAGATGCAGAGGCCGGGGGTCATCCTCCTTTTCTAAAAAAACTAAAAAGGGGTGCACTAGAGGTATAATTAATTAACCGAAGCTACCCACATGTGTCCCGCTGAGCCGAACAGAAACTTCAGTGACTTAACTGCAGGTGCAGTTGCGTAACTGACATGTGGCCTGTTGGGCCCACGTGTCAGTCAGCCAACTGCACCAGCCGTTAAGTAGAAGTAGCGTTCTTCTCCAGCGCAACTCTCTGACTCCACGTCGCCACCAAGAAGCTAACCGACCGTCAATGGTCAACCCGCCTAGCTTGGCTTCAACCGGAGGGTAGCAGCGGTGGCCTTACTTGGACCCGAGCGACGGTGACCTACCATACTCTTCCTCGTTTTCTATGTGGTGCGGCCTCGTTGGCAGCAAGGCGGGGCCTCGGCGGAGCCGGCGATGTCCTCTGTCTCGTTGTCGGCGGGCGGCGCCTCCGCGGAGCGGTGGAAATCCTCCCCCACGTTGCCAGCAGGGTGGGGGCTCGGCTGAGCTAGCGATGTCCTCTGCCTCGTTGTTGGCGGGGCGGGGCCTCGGCGGAGCCGGCTGTGTCCTCTGCATCGTTGTTGGTGCCGCGGGGCCTCGGCGGAGCAGGGCGTCATCGACGCCAGCGGAGCAGGGACTCGTCAGAGCCGGCATTGTCCTCTGCCTCGTCCTCGGTCTCGCCAAACAGCACCTCGCCCGCTTCATCGCCCTCTTTGCTAGCCTCTTTGTAGGCGCGCCGCAGCCTCCGCCACCCGCATGCGGTACCGCCAGCGCTCGAGGCGGCCCTTGCGGGCGAAGCGGTACGAGTCGAGCAGCGCCTCCTACTCCGCCCGCTCCGCGGTGATCTGCTCCTCCGCCTACAAGTGCTCCTGGAGGAGATGGTGGTTGTAAGCGGTGTCGGCCTGCGCCTCCCGGAACTGCTCCTCATGCATCTGCCTCACCCTATCCATATATTGGGCACGGGCCTCGCCGATGGTCATGGTGCAATGCACCAGCGAGGATGGCGCGGAGGAGGGGGTTGGCGCCGGATCATCGACTACCATGTTCTCCATTGGGACGTCGTCGTCCTCCGGATGCCTGCCGGCCAGCCGGTTGGCAGCAATGGCTGCCATCTCCTTGTGGTTCGTCGTCCGCCCGTCCCGAAGAGCGCTGGAGCGCGAGGAAGCCATGGTGGGCAGTAGTGTTGTGGACAGGAGAAAGGGAACATATGCGGATGACTGCGGCTATGGCCGGCACATCAGTTTATATAGCAATGGTGGGCGGGCGGAGGGATGAACGTGTGGCACCAGAGTAGCCGCCTCGGCAACGGCGTATCATTAATGTGTGCGGCAGATGGACGAACGGACGTCACTTGTCTCGTTTGAAGGCGGAGCAATCGCCTGCACCGGGAAGCAGGGCGGCCGGCGCTGACTGTTTCGGGCGGAAAGCATTCGCGGGCGAGGAGATGACTTTACTTGGATAGGATGACCATGGGGACCCACCAGGTCCATAGCCTCACGAACGCAAGTGCCTCCTTATATATATATAATTTATTTTGCTTTCTCCTGGTTTCCTGACATCACGGTCCCACACCATTGTCAACCTATGTACTTCCTCCTTTCTGGTTTATAGGGCTTATCTCAAAATTTTAGTTTTTCCATATTATAAGGCTCAATTTGGTTGTTTTCCATCACATGTTCAGATTCCAAGGTGCATTAAATCATTGCATGCAACTATTAAGAGAAAATTGACCAATGCATGTACTTTATGCATGCATGCATTGCAATTAATGCATTGATAAACATAATTTTTTGAGGATACCAAGAGCATTAATTAGGTGCTTTTACAAAACTACAAAAAGTATTCCACCACTCGCCATCTACCTTGATTGGTGAGATTTTTGAATTGAGCATTATAAACCGAAAAGGAGGGAGTAGTCAATAAATGAGAGAATTGCACAAGACGCGGCCGACAGCGGGGACCAAGCAGCTCGAGTAGTATTTGTGTTTTTGAGGAGTGAGCACTGCAGACTTTTTCGATGTTTACCCCAGATATTATTTTTTCTCCTCTGAACAACAACGAAAACATCGCTGCAGGTATTAACTGGGCGGGCTGTGGCCCGTCTAGAACAGGCCAGATATCCAGCCTAGATATTATTTTTTTCAAGCTGAAAATGGCTAGCCCAGCTATACTTTTTTTTGAGGAATACCCAGGCAAGGTCAAGTTGTTATTCTCTGCCCCGCTGGGCTGCAAATCTTTCCTAGGAGGGATGCATTAGGCTTAACAAGAAAATGGGCTTTAAGAAATAATAAATGGGATGTAATTATAAAAACTGGGTAGTAACTATAAAAAAATGCACCAAACAATGATTACTTTATAAAATATTATTTTTGGAATATTGAAAATTTTAATTTCATTAATTGTTGCGACTGCAATGTTTCGTTGGATTTTTACGTAAATGTAAATTTATATTAAAATTGTATTTAATCCGACTAGAAAGTTCGGGATAAAAATATTCGGATCCCATCAAAATGTTGGAAACTTTATTGAATTCTGTTTTGAACGGTTGGTTGAAATTGGCTGTACTTTTAACAAACTGTAAATGGGTTGTAGTAAATTCCATTAGAATTCAAAAATGGGCTACACATTCTTACAAATCTCAAATGGGCTATAAGTTCTCTGCCACACACTTCTGGCCTTACTAAGTTGACGCGTCCCCTAAAAAAATAGAGTTGACGCGTGTGCAAGGCTTGTCAACTTATAGTCAACACACAGTTCTAGCAGCATTGGCTGTTGGATGTCCATCCAACGGATGCCGTGCTTCTTCTTCAATCTCGGATATTCTAGCTTCACCCGCCCAAAAAATGATTCCTCCCCCTGACATCTGGGGCGCACTGTTTCAGAAGCTGACCTGTGGGCCTACTAAGTTGACATACCAAGGGCTTTGTCAACTTAGTCAATTATAAACGATTCTAGCTGCAGTGACCGTACGATGTCCATCCAACGGCCATCGTGCTTCTTCAACCTCTGGTCTTCTTGCTCCAGCCGCCCAAAGCAGCGCCGGTCGTGCCGCCTGCTCCTGCCTCCCGTGGCCGGCTGTGCTGCCGCAGAGGCCTCACCGCCCCCTACTACTCCCACCGCTGACCAGGCCATCCCTCCACTCACCCACACCCCCTGTTATTCTACGGCGACGGCAGCGCAGCCGAACCAGTGAACCCTCGTACTCCTCTCCGTGTGTGCATCCACTGCCGCGTCTTCCCCGGCTCCGTGTCGTCCCCTTACTAGGCCTCGCCGTCGTCCACCGCCGTGGTGCTCTCGGCGTGGCGTGGTCAACTTGGTCAAGGAACGACTTCCATCGGACGTGGACTATACGTGGAGAGGCTGACGGCTGGGTCCACGACAGCCACAAGGAAGTGCCTCCTTATTACGTGCAAAATAATTATTCCTCCACCTGACAACGTGGACCCACCGGACGGGCCACCGTATTTCGTGAAAAAAATGATTGGCCCCCTGACTGCTGGGACCCACGAGCTACATCTTCGTAGCAAGGAAGTGCGGCCGAAAAAAAACCGATTTGCCCCCCCTGACTGCTGGGACCCACCAGCTACATCTTCGCACACAAGGAAGTTCATCCGAAAAAAACGATTCGCCCCTCGACTGCTGGGACCCACCAGCTACACCTTCGCAC